>NW_008360332.1:1188181-1188692 GCF_000622305.1 Nannospalax galili | reverse complement strand
ATGTCCCTAATTATTAGGGATGTTGAACATCTTTTAAGATGTTTCATAACCGTCTTTACTGCTTCTTTTGAGAACTCTCTTTTCAGCTCCTTAGTCCATCTTTTAATTGGGTTGCTTCTTATCTTGGTTCTCTGTTTTTTGAGTTCGTTATAAATTCTGGTTATTAAACCTCTGTCGGATGTGTCGCTGGTGAAGATTTTCTCCCATTCTGTGGGTTTTCTGTTTGCTTCCTTGGTTGTCTCCTATGATGTACAGAAGCTTTTTAGTTTAATGAGGTCCCATTTGTTAATTCTTGCCCTTGATTCCTGGCCAATTGATGACCAGCTTAGAAAATCCTTTCTTATCCCTATGTCTTGTAGGTTATTCCCAATGTTTTCTTCTAACAGTTTCAGAGTTTCAGGCTTTACATTGAGGTCTTTGATCCATTTGGAATTGACTTTTGTAAGGGAGATATGATAGGGGTTTAGTTTCATTCTTCTATAGGTGGAGATCCAGTTTTGCCAGCACAATT
>NW_008360332.1:1186944-1187153 GCF_000622305.1 Nannospalax galili | reverse complement strand
ATGTTGAATTTTGTCAAAGGCCTTCTCTGCATCTATTGAGATGACCATATATTTCTTGTCTTTGACTCCATTTATATTATTTATTTCATTTATTGACTTACGTATATTAAACCATCCCTATGTTTCTGGGATAAAGCCAGCTTGATCATGGTGGATGATCTTTTTGATGTGTGTCTGTATGTGGTTTGCAAGTATCTTGTTGAGAATTT
>NW_008360332.1:1185459-1186626 GCF_000622305.1 Nannospalax galili | reverse complement strand
GATTTGGAGGTGCTCTTTCTTTCTTTTGGTTAACTGGGCTAGCATTCTGTCTATCTTGTTTATCTTTTCAAATAACCAGCTCTTGGAGTTGATGATCTTTGTATTGTTTTCTTTGTTTTGATTTTGTTAATTTCTGTCCTAATTTTTGTTATTTCTTCTTGTCTTCTGGGTTTGGGTTTCATTTGCTGTTGCTTTTCGGGTGTCTTGAGTTGCAATGTTAAGTCATTTATTTGTGTTCTTTCTGATTTTTTGATGTAGGCATTAGAGCTATAAACTTCCCTCTAAGGACCGCTTTCAGCGAGTCCCAGAGGTTTTGTCGTGTTGTATTGTCCTTTTCATTTAATTCCAGGAATACTTTTATTTCTTTCTTAATTTCTCTTTTGACCCATTCATCATTCAGGAGTGTGTTGTTTAATCTCCATGTGATCATGTGGTGATTAGGGCTTCTTCAGGTGTTTATTGTAAGCTTTACTGCATTGTGGGCTGATAGAATGCATGGAATTTTTTTCAATCTTTTTGTATTTGTTGAGGTTTGTTTTGTTCCCCAGTATATGGTCGATTTTGAAGAAGGTTCCATGGGGTGCTGAGTAGAAAGTATGTCCTTCGGTGCTTGGGTGGGATACTTGGTAAATGTCTGTTAAGTCCATTGCATATATGGTATTGTTTAATTCAGATGTCTCTCTGTTACCTCTCTGCCCTGTTGACCTATCTAATGAGACTGTGGGGTATTGAAGTCGCCTATTATTAATGAGTTGGGATTAATCTGGGTCTTAAAGTCCTGTAGTATTGTTTTTATGAAGTTGGGTGCACCAGAGTTTGGTGAATATATGTTCATGATTGTAATATCATGTATGAGTTTGTGCATTCTGTCACCATTGCTCTAAGTTTATATGAACAAGTTCCCAGCTGCCTGGAAGAGTCTGCTCCCTTGTAGACATCCACCACCCCTGGCTCTTACAGTCTTTCCACTCCCTTTTCCACAATGGTCCCTGAGCCCTGCATAGCAGAGGTTTAATATAGGAGTCCTAGCCAGCAACACACTCGGTTTTGTTTCTTAATCCATTCACATAGTCTGTGTCTTTTGACTGGAGAGTTCAGTCCATTAATATTTAAAGTTATTAATGAAAGATGGGTAATGAATGCTGTCCTTTTTATTTCTGTTTACAA
>NW_008360332.1:1180577-1185323 GCF_000622305.1 Nannospalax galili | reverse complement strand
ATATTTTTCTTTCACTTTCAACTGTAATAGACATTTTGGCTGGGCATAGTAATCTGGCTTGTCATCTGTGGTTGTTTAAAACTGGGAATGCTTTGGTCCAGGATCTTCTGGCTTTCATAGTTTGCCCTTAAAAGTCAGCTGTAATCCAAATGGGTTTTGTTTTATATGTGACTTGTTGTTTCTCTTTTGCAGCTTTCAGTATTGTCTCTTTGTTTTGTACATTTAGTATTTTTACTGTGCTGTGCCATGGAGAGTTTCTTTTCTGGTCCTGTCTGTTTTATGTTCTATATGCTTCTTATATTTGTATGGGCATGCTTTTCTTTAATTTTGAGAAATTTTCTTCTATAATTCTGTTGAGGATCTGGTCCATGCTATATTATCTTGGGAATCTTCCCCTTCCTGTATGCCTATGATTCGTAAGTTTGGTCTTTTTATGGTGTCACACAATTCCTGCATATTCCATTCTTGTGATTTCTTAAATTTTTCATAATCCTTGCGTGAGTGGTCTAGTTTGTCCACTTTATCTTCCAGTCTTGATACTCTGTTTTCCATTTTGTTCATCCTATTGGTGACGCTTTCTCCTCTCATTTCTAATTGGCTTACTGAGTGTTTCACTTTCTTCTTCATTTCAGCCTGAGTATTCTTCAATATTTCTAACTCTTTTCTGAATTCAGAAGTTTATCCCTATCATAAGTTTATCCCTATCTTCCCTCAGGTCTTTGATTTCTTTGTTTGCCTGTTTTTTTAAGATCACTGAATTCTTTTATCATGTTTATAATTGTTGTTTTGAGTTCCATGTCCTGCATTATCTCTAGGGGGTTCTCATTGTACTCCTCTAGAGGACTATTGGTTTTGGTGGGGATATGTTATTTTGGTTTTTCATGTTATTACTTTTTCTCTGTAATTTTGGCATGTCAATTTCTTTTGTAGTTTCTGATTCTTGTGTGAGACTCAGGCCTTCAAGTTTAGGTCTACTTCTTTTCGTGAACTTTATGTGTCTTTGTGGTTTACTTTTTGGGCATGAAAATTTGATTCATCTAAGCTTCCAGTTCTCTCTCTTTATTTTTTATTGGAATAGCCAGATTGATTTTGTCTTCAGGAGTTTCCACAAAGGCCCAATTCAGCTTAGGCTTTCTCCTAAGGTCTGGATCTCTCCAGGACCAATTTTGGCCTCAGGAATTTGGGGATTGGGCTGGCCTGGGAGCCTAGCCCAGAAAAGATGCTGGTCTAGTACAGCTGGTGGCTGTCCCACCCAGAGATGCAAAGGCAAATGAGACGGGAAGAGGCCCCAAGAACTCCTGGGGACTGCACTGAGGAGCTGTGTTTGTCTGGATGCAAAAGATCAGGAAAAGGAAAGGTCAGCTCCCAAGTTCCAGAAAGAAGATGGCAGGTGGTGCAGGCCCAGGGAAGCCGGGGGAGTTGAGGGCAGGGCCAAGTCCAGAAGCAGTGCTCCTGGGGCCCAGAGAAGGCACTAAGTTGGTCAGGATGAAAGGGGTCAGGAAGCAGTATTGGTTCCGCAGGTGTCTGGGGCCCCAAGACAAGGAATGGGACAGGATCCAAAGTAGGAGAGACCAGCGGGGGAGATGGGAGAGTGAATGGGGCTGGGGGAGTCAAGGCTAGGAAGGCACAATGGACTTACATGGGAGTGAGGCCTGCAGGTGGGAGAGAGGCCTATGGCAGGTGGTGCACGCCCAGGAAAGCAGAGATAGGTGAGTCCGTACAGTACTTCTTAATCATATTTAATCCTCCTCTCCTTTCTGCTCACCCCACATAATCTGCCCACAAGACTTCCTGCCGTCATGTGTGTTAAGGCCTATGAAGTCACGTTTGTGTACCCAGATGTCTCTCAGTGAGTTTATCCACTGGAGTCTGTTCAGTCTGTCAAGTATTACTTCCTAGAAGTGAGTCATAATTTCGATCAGTGACCAGTGTGCATAAGGTATTGTACTGTAAATGCTTTAAAAAAATAGAATTTTTGTGTGGCGGATGTGTGTGTGTGTGCATGGTGCGTGCGTGCATGCGTGTGTGTGTGTGTGTATAAGTGTGTTTGAAAGCCAGGTGTCAGCACTGAGCACCTTCCTCAGTGGCTCTCCATTTGAACTTTAAGACAGAGCCTCTCACTGAATCTCCGGTTCATGAATTTGGCTTGAAGTCCCAGGGATCATCCTGACTCTGATCCACATTGTTTGATTATGGGCACACAGGGCCAAGGTTTCATATTGATGCTGGGAATTGTTCAGAGGTCGTCATGTAACACTTTCCTGACAGCCATTTCCTCAGTCCTATAAGTATGATTCTTTTTTAAAAACTATTTTTATTTCATGAGTCTACTGACTGCATGTATGTAAGTGCGCAACTGCCACGCAATGTGGCTGGAGATCAGAACAGGCCATCAGATCCCCTGGAACTGGAGATACGCATGGTTGTTAGCTGCCATGTGGATGCAGAACTGATCCCAAGTCCTCTGCAAGACCAACCAGTGCTCTTAACTCCTGGACCATCTCTGCAGCACCCATAAGTAGGAGGTAAGCTTTTAAAGACATTCTGCTGCTTATATTAGGATACACTTTAGACTTTAATGGCGAAAGTATAAATGTTTCAAACAATTATCAGTGGTTGACAAATAATAAAACAATAACAATAATAGTTTCATAGCAATTAAGATTGTGAACAATATTCATCATGTAGGATATATAAGGTGAGGTAAGCTTTTAAAGACATTCTGCTGCTTATATTAGGATACACTTTAGACTTTAATGGCGAAAGGAAGCAGGGAGAAAAGACACTTGGAAGATTTCTGTATTGGTATTTCTAAGTCAATGGAATGTAGAATTCATCTAAATAGACTCTGCTCTTCCAACAGGAAATGATAGATTTTTCTGAGAATTTATTTCTAACAAATAGCATATCTAATTACTCTTTGCTTTCTTTGGAATTTTAATGAATTATTCTAGTTAATGATTTTAAGTCAAAAAGAATTTGAAAGGCAACTTGATCGATGTGATTGGCCAATGTATTTGACATTCATTCTCTTCAAATATTCTGCAGTAGCAATTAAAATAGCATCAGCCATAAAAACAAATCCATAATTTTTAAGTAAATCTGAAAGCATGCGTTTTTCTGAAGAGCAGTAATGACTTCATTGAAAGAGATTTCCTGAGAATTACTGACTGACAGAGGTTTAGTGGGTTTGGCTTTTGCAAAACTCTTGCATTTACCCAGGCCCTCATTATAATGCTGAGATTGCCCCTCTGTTCATTGTTTGTACTTAATGAAGTTTTTATATTGGAAAAAAAATCGCAAGAAGTGTGAAACAAGACTAGGAAACAGAATGAGCTGCTCTGTTCATGTTAATGTTTTACTTCTAGTTGACAAATTATAACCAGTAGAAGTTCTTTCCTGGCAGACTCAGAGCATAAGAACCAGCACTCCAACCTGACAATACAGCATTCAATGAAGAAAAAATATAGATTTGTTGCTTCTCAAAAATCCTCAGACGCTTCATCTTGGTGGATTATGCCAATGGTTAGAATTTTATTCAAGGCACTTAAAACTCCTTGCACACTGGGAAAATAAATCGTGGAGCCCCACAGGATAGAGTTCAAAACAGAGATTGTTGAATTATATAGATGTGTGAGAATGTGCAGCATAGGTTTAACATTTGCAAAGGTAGCTGATGCTTCAGTTGGACAGAAGCAACTTACATGAAACAATTGTTTTAAAAAATCCTCACAATCTCTAGAGTATAGATCATACTCAGTACGCCTCCAGTAGAAGCAGACATGTAGAGTGAGCAATGGGGAGAGACGTCTATACATGTCACATGCTATCCAGTGAGGAGCCATTTTTTCAATTTTCAATATAGTGGGCACAATTTATGCTCACCTATAAAGAGACTCTGATGCATAGTGATCAAGACTTCTGGTGCTACAGATAGATGAAATGACTTAAAATTTTCTTCCTCAATTTGTTAGCTGTGTGATCTTGACTTAATACCTGTATGCCTCAATCTTATTTATTGTGTATAAGGGTTTGCTTGTAGTCAAGGGCAGAGGAACACCTCTGGTATCACTCCTCAGGTACTATCTGACTTCTGGCTTTTTTTTTTTTTTTTTTTTTTTTCTGAGACAGAAAGTTTGGCCTGTATTTCACTACATAGGCTAGGTTGCCTTGCCAATAAACCCTTTATTCATACAAGCCTGTGCCACCATGCCAGTCATTTGTCATTTTTGCAGGAGTTCTAGAGTTCGAAATCAGGACCAGTTTGCAAGTTCGGTACTTTGTGGTCTGAGCTTTCGCAGCAGCCCCTCTACTCACTTTCTCCATCTGGAATATAAAGGTGGCAAACACCTACCTTGTCTCAGGGTTGAAGAGTGAATGCATGTGTAAGTCTCACAAGCATGTAAAAGCATTTGAAGAATGCTCTCATTTGTTAGACTTTCCCAGCATACATCCTCAAAATCAGAACGCCCGTTTGTGTTACTGCTGTTGCGAACACATTACTGAATTTGCATGCAACACTGAATATCCAGAGTTATCACACCAACTTAGGAGAAATTCACTGTTTCAAGAGAGGGAACATGAATTTGTAGCTGATGAGATTTCAGTAAGGATGGGTATGGCCAGAGTCTTCGCAGCCATTGGGTAATTGATGACACAGTTGCACATACACCTTCTGGTTTTAAATACCTTTTATTTTCTTGTGTGATTAGTACCTAGAAAGATACCTTTGAGCCCAAGGCTGGG
>NW_008360332.1:1158749-1180489 GCF_000622305.1 Nannospalax galili | reverse complement strand
CAGAGGCTATCCCTCCCCCAACCCCCCTCCCACCCCACCCTCTCCAGCAGAGTCTATAGCCCCAAGTGCTGCAGCTGCATGCCTTCCATAGAACTCTGGGGACCTCCAACCCGCAGGACCCTGCTGCAGCTAGTTTATTCCTGTTCTGGAGCAGCCACACTGCTGGGCCCTGGGTCTGGTGATTGATTATTGGTCTTCTTGACTTTTTGATTGTATAATGATTAGCTGTTGCCGTAACTTTTACTTCATCTTCAAGTGTTTGTACATACATTTCTCCCGTTTGTTGCCCAAAATATGGTAAGAGAAAACAAAAATGCCTCGTTAAGACTCTTTCCTGAAAATTTGTTTCCAATAAATTAATTTTATAAAATTTGTGAAGCCTTTGATTGCACTCAGAATGTTCATTTATAGTCAAAGTTTTGCATAAAATAAAGGCATAGTGTTTCAACTTGACAAAATATTATTCTCATTAATGTCTTTAAATACATTCAGAGTAATTATGGGCTTGTTTGTTTAGGAGTAAACAGTATATGTTTGATGTATTTCCTCCTTGGTGTTAAATTGTTTGTTAAAGATAAATGTGTCATTCACATTTTGTTTTTTTATTATTCTCCTTTCCACACTCTGCTGTTTCTTCCCTCAAATTTTCCAGCATGGATCATCATGCTGATTATGAATAATAATCTGACACATTTAGATAAGTCTTGGTTTCCAAAGACCTCTCACATATGTTTGCTTGAAGAAGCCACAGTAAGGACATTTTCTCCACTTTAAGGAGAAAACTGAAGCATGTACAAACTAATTTGTCAAAGAAGAAATAAACTATTAGGAAATGGATCACCAAATTTAGAATCGTCCCAAGGCGGGGTGGCCTGATTTAACAAACATGTCTTCCATACCGTAAATAACTGAGGTAAAAATATAGTTCTATCAGTTCCGAGGTGTATTACAGATGGGGTCCAGTGGCCCAGGTTTTATTTGACACCGAAAGTGGAAAACCTAAATAGCTAAACAGAGATGGAGATTTCTAAAATAAAAAAGGCGACAATAGAACAAAGCACTGTAAGCTATTTTATGAGTAACTACCAGAAATTGCGTGTTTACAGTTTCACTTTCCACTCTTGTACCTATGGCTATTCCTGTGTGTGCATGCACGTGTGTGCGCACGTGTTTAGTAGAAATATGAAATTAAATGTCTTAAGAAGAAACAACTGTGTCATCAATTCCAAATCGATAATCTAACATTATGGAGTCTTAAAACGATCGTCTTGTTTTAAATCTTCATAATGTGTTTTTGTTTTCACTTCAGTATCTTTTTAAAATGAATTTTTGTAAATAGTATATATACATAGGTCAGATAAAAAATATTGATTCAGGGACTGGAGAGATGGCTCAGTGGTTAAGAACACTGGTTGTTCTTACAGAAGACCTGGGTTCAAATCCCAGCACCCACATGGCAGCTAACAACTGTCTGTAACTCCAGTTCCAGAGGATCTGACTGCCTCTTCTGTCCTCTGCGGTCATTGCACGACACAGGTGTACTTACTTACATTCAGGCAATACACACACACACGCACACACATAAGATAAAAATAATAAATAAAAATTTAAAAAAATTATTGATTCAAAAAAGTTAAGGTGCCTGCTGGATAGCTTTACTTGTTAACTTGACACAACTGGGTATCGGGAGCCTAAAAGGGGAATTGCCTCCACTGGACTGTCTTGTGACCATGTCTGTGGGGCTTTTCTTGATGACTGAGTGATGTGGGAGGGCCCAGTCACTATGGGCCATGGCACCTCTGGGCAGGTGGTCCTGTATTGTGTAAAAAAGCTGGTTGATTAGCTCTCATAGCTCTGAAGAGCACTATGAAGGTGCCAAGGGAAAACATCAATCGATGGCCCAACACCAGAATCAAGAGCAAATAACCACATCAATGGCCAGCACAGCACAGGACATTGGTGCTACAGTGGCACTTTTATACTGGGGGCAATAAACAGCTACCTAATTGGACTAAAAGCCCACTCTGTGGAAGGAAACTCAAGTGTGATACTGTAAACATAACCTAATACTCATGGCTGAAGAGTCATAGATCTTAGAGAAAATCCCAAGACTGTAACATCAGTAGACTAATGTAATTTCCTACTATGTGCAAATATTTAACCTTTTATTTACAAACAAATATCCCAGTTACCACTCATTAAAGAAGCTTATTTTGTACCAGTCAGAGACTATTGCCAAACATCACAACTGGTCACACATGGACATTGTCTATGAATTGTACAGGCCTAAGTGACTCACTTATAGTAAAAACTCTACACCCAAGGCTCATGAAACATAGAACAGGGATAAAGATGGCACTAATGAATCTTTCAATCTCATTAATGAAGCTCCCTCAGGCAGCAGAGGACAAGGAACACAAAAGATCACAAAAGGCCAAAATGTAGAGATTAAGAGTCTACAGAATGCTGATCCTATATTAAGCTTCACCCACCTAAGGCTGAGGGACCATCATGGAAGAGGGAGGGGGAGATTGTAAGAGCCATGGTGGAGGTGCATGACCATAAAAAAGGTCCAGGGGCCTTGTTCATGTGATTCTACAACAATGGTGTCAGCATAGAAAAGTCCCTTGCAAACTTAGGTAGACAGAAATCCAGCATAAGAACAAATGAAGAAAGAAAGAAAAAGAAAGAAAGAAAAAAAAGAAGGAAGGAAGGAAGGAAGGAAGGAAGGGAAGAAGGGAAAGAAACCAGGCTGAACACAGGGCAGGGGAGCAAGCCAGTAAGCAGTGTTCCTCCATGGCCTTTGCTCCAGCTTCTGCCCCCAGGTTCCTTCCTTACGTTCCTACCCTGGGCTCCTGAGGTATTGTGACTGGGGAGATCTAAGCCAAATAAGCCCTTTCCTCCCCAAGTTGGTGTTGGTCAGAGTATTTGGCCACAGCAACAGAGAAACAAACTAGGACAGGGTGTGTAGGGAACGATGGTCTCTCATGCATCCCTGAACCCTAACCACCCAGTTTTCTCTTCTTAAGCAAACACTAATAGAAGATGTCGATAGTTCAGTCAATAATGTCTCATTCACTTAAATGTGATCATAGATAATATATCATTTCTATGTAGTTTAGTTCTACTAAGTGGTTAGTTAATGTATTTGTTTTATACATTATCCTGCCTCCCCTCCAAAAAAATCTCATTTGCATACCACCACAGACCACATGCAGTTTGTGAAGGTATTTACTATAAAATAAAACTGAGATGGGGTACTTAAAGGAGAAGGGACTGTAGGCAGGCGGAAACAATAGATGCTGACTCATTAACCAAAGGCTTCAGGCTGAGGTCCCTAGTCAATGTTCTGAGAGACTCTAGAAACAAATATACATGCAACATATTCTTGCACTGAACTATGAACTCTCAGAGGATAAGAAGTCAAATTTAAGCTTACTTAGCTCTGGTAAAACAGAGACTATAAATATACTTTGAGTATATTTATATACATATACTATAAATGAATGCTTTATTATTCAACAAAATTTTTCTCAAAAATGTCAGCCAGGCCCACTTAATAATGTCATAACATTTCCACATGGATTTCATCTTTTCTGTGCAGCACTTCTCCCATGTGTTAAATTATTTGGTGTTAAAACTACTTCTCTGTATCATAGTAAACAATCTAAGTTCTGCGAACTTCAGTTAGAAGACTACAGTGTCTGTTTCTCTAAGGAATATATGATTGGTATTAAAGTTTTGGTCCTGAAGGAAATCTTGTCTTTTGTTAACATAACAAAAACATAAAATGGAATAGAAAGGTTAGATGAATATTTAACCAAGCCATTGAACAACAGATATTGTTATCCATATGAAAGATCATGCCATTATCAATAATACTTTTGCATGTAAGAACAATTATACCCAAAAGGAATACAGTAGTTCTATCTACAGTGACATAGTACAATATCTTGCACAGAAGCTTGTGTTAAGTAACATGTATAGGCAATCATTGATTTGGACTGAAATCACACAGTAGGCCTTAATAAATCAAATAAAATAGAGTCCCTTAAACTAATTGTTCTATATCAATGAAATTGATTGTTTAGCATACCTTGGTTGGCATGATTGGAAAGCCCTTGCCTTTAACCTTAAGAACAAAAGTAACAGTGTAAATTGATACCAACCAATCTACTTTTTGCAACTTTTTGCTTTCTTTAATACTTTCTCTGCCTAGAAAGACTAGCTCTGCTTAGCTCTTTGGAATACTCATTCTAATTTGCATAAATAAATGTTTCTGGATTGTAGGATTCTTAATAAAATTGGTATTTTGCTTCACTATGCATTTCACTGTGATAAGGTACTACCATGTCACAGGCCCTAAGCAATAGGGCCAAAGAATTGTGGATTGAAACTCTTGAAACTGTGTCAAAATAAAGCATTCCTTTTTGTATGATCATATCAGATGTTTTGTTACAGCCATGGAAAGGTTATTAACAAAGAAGTCTTCTGTTGTCCATCTATTACCTCTTGATTGAAACATTTCTTCTCAGAGGAAGGAAGGAAATTCATGACATTCAAGAACTACATGAAGCATAGAAGGCCCTAAAACCATCCATGCTCCCGTGTGTAACCCATCACCCATGCTCTGGAAGTAAGCCAGTTATCTCCCTGGTTCACCGAGCAAGACTCAAGTGGGATCATTTCTTTGGTTGATCTGTTGTCAGCACCTTCACTGAGGTAAACACAGGTTGTGTTCATATCACCCAACATCTTCAAACATGCCGTGTCCATCCTCTTCAGTTCCAGCTAGGTCAAGTACAATGGTCTCAGTGTGGGGGCCCACTGTAATCTTAGCACTTCTGCAAAATCCTAATATAGAATCCAAATCAGCAGAGAGACAACACTAGAACACAGGACATTTGTGGAGGATTAGAGTAGGGAATGAGGTCTAGGATTGGGATTATTGCCCTTTCAGAAGAAAGCCCAGGAGAAACCTTCCTCTTTATGCTAGAACACAGCCAGAAGGCTCCCAAGGAACCCGGATGTGGGACATCCCAGGACCCACATCTTGAGCCTAGACTGAAAAACTATGAGAATGGATTTGGATTGAGAGCTCCCCTCCTGCCCAGTATGTGCTATTTTTATAATAACCATCTAAATTTATAAGGACAGGCATTGGCTGAAATAAAGGAGATTCTTCTCTTCCAGAGGGAACTAAAAGTGCGTTTGCCTGGAGACTAGCAACGAACAATACACAGACAAGAAAACATCATTCACCACATTCTACACATGCTTAATTCAAATCATTATTAGGACTGATATTTACACCCACAAACTTCAAACTCTTGCTAGGATTAAATGAGGCGATGTAAACAGAAGAATTATTTTATCTTGTGCTTTCCATAGCATCTAATACATGCACTGCATATATTTCATTTTCAAATATCTTGAATTAAAAATCTAAAATGTAAATTCTAATCATCTTGGAATTTAAGATGAATTCATTGTGGCTTAAATTTCCTCATCTTCAGCCTTGTCTTTAAATAGAAAACACAAAAATGGTACAAGTTTAACCAGTAAAAAGGGTCATTTCCATTCCTATAGGTAGACACCCTCAGAGTCCAGATAAGGAGTTCTTAGTTTCACAAGATCCACAATCACTTATGTATATGTCTCCTTCAAACTCAGTATACAATGGCTGACCTTTCACACAGTCTGCTGAATTAATAGCCTCTTAGAGTAATAAATATAAAAATGTCAATGTATTATTGCTTAAAACTGAACAGTGACGATCGCAATAGAATAAAAAAAAATGACTGATGTCATCAAGCCACTGGAATTTTCTAACAATAAACTAGTCCATGTTTCCAAATGGCAGCCCAGAATTTATGCTGTACACATACGTAATAGCCACAAAGTTTCCTTGTCCATTCTGCCTTAACTTATTCTGCACAGTGATGGGTACTTGGAAAGCTGGCACAGATTCTTTTTTGTTGAATTAGAATCACATTTGCATCATCTCAAGTGTAACTTGCTGCCAACCACGGTTTCTGATTTGTGGTGTAAATGAGGTGCCTGGTCTCTCCTCTGTCACTTCCCAGAGCTTCAAACTGTAAGAAAAGGAGGGATCATCATATGCATATGCAGAACAAAAAGTTCTCAGAGTAGATTTGGAGACATAGTCTTGCAAATTTGTAAGTGGCCCAATCCAATCACAACTATCAAAACGTTATTAGTTTCATTACAGTTGGCATATATGTGACTTTAATTTTTCACCAAATCACTCATGTCCATTTTTCTTCTATGTGTATATTAGTTATTAGAATAACAACGGTAGTCCTTTTATAGCAATTTTAACAGGGCATTCCTGACTATTCCTAGAAGTAACTGATATTTTCAAATAAAATGCAAGTTGTTTCCCTTCAAACAAAATTCTTTTTTGTAAGAAAAGTTGATTTGTATTCTTTTGTTTTCTTTATGTCGTTGTTTTGTTTTTACATCTAGTCCTATTCATGGCTTGGCTTCCTTTGCAGTGGAGAACTGTCAGTGCAATTCCTACATGATTCATACCCCTCTTTGACCCAAGTGTAATTTGATATTTTCAATATTTAGATTTTAAAAAACAACACTAGAAGGAAATATTTTCAAAAAGTTAGGAAAGTTGCATGTTTAATTCACAGAAACATTACTTAAAAAGTAAACTTTAGTGCTGTGTTTAAAGTTGTGTCTTTTTTGGATTAACTTTAAGCTTGTTTGTTTACTTAGTAGTGTTTACTTTCCAGTCTTTATATATCTAGAATATAATGATATATAGAAATCATTACCAGTGGGGAAGTAAAGTTTCCTTCTGGGTAAGGCTCACAAATATCTTTTGATAGTCCTATGCAATAATTAATTTGAATTTAGGAAACACCATGAAACTTTGAAATAATGACAGCCTAAAGTCCCCAAACTGCCCATGTCTTTCTGTTTTCCTGTCAGTATATACCGGTGATACTGAGAATAGTCTGCAGGAAAGATGCTTTAGAGAAAAGCCCAAGCCATTGAGCACTAGGCAGAAACTTCTTCTGACATATAACTTATCCAGCTGTGAGCCACTACTATTGTAAACCAGACAAAAATAAAGAATACAAAAATAAATGAATAAACTTTGAACAAAAATCAACTTATTTTCCATATTGCTCTTATGAATTGTAAAGCTGATCTACACATATCACACTTTTTTGTAAGAGATAGGCAAGTCTTTTAAAAGTATTAGTTGGAAATACTTATTTTCATTAAATGTAGAGAATAAACTTTTGAATACATATTTGCTTATGTAAATCTTCTAAAAATGATGTTTCTCATAAAACTCTAAATTCTTACTACTCCAGAGCTAGAGCTGGATTGGTCTTTGCATTAAAACAGAAGTTCAGTAATTTTATGAAGATTGTTTTTTCTGGAGCATATATCATTGTTCACCACACCACATATTTTCTTGAAGGTATTTAACTTTCTCTGTTGCATGATCTGTCCTTCAGCTTGATAGCCAAAGAGTTCCAAAACCAAACACCAACAGAACCTCCATTCAGTAGCTGTCATTTGCAAACTAGTGACAGACTATCAAAAGTTAGATGACCTCATTACTGCACGGTAATGAAGATTTTGGTAATTCTAGGTAGAATTTTAATATCATAATGTTGTTTTCTCATAGATGTTCTTATTTCTCAAAACAATAGTCAACATAGGAAAGTGCTGTTCAGGATAATGTGGAATACTAAGCCAATTGGAAACTAAAAGCCATGGGAATCCGTGCTTTACTTCTTAAGAATTCAATATTATCTCTCCTTCAGGAAGAGAGCAGTTGGGATAACATTTCATGAAAATTTTTGTATTGCAGCCTTTTTGCAAAATATATATTAACCTTGTGGTAGGATTGTATCTGATTATAAAATCATAATGTTCAAAGGCCCCTCATAGTCAACTGGAATGCTTTGATGACTGTGCTGATTCTAGTAACACAGCAGTTTCTTTGACTCCATCGTGGTATATCACCAGTGTTTTGGGAAATACTATTTTTTGACCTTCTGTAGTTTTAGATTCAGTGCATCAAGCATGGACCTCATAAGTGTTGAATATTATATAGCCATTTTAATTTGACAACCCCATTATCCATATTTCCTGCCATGGTTTGATATGCATTGATGGAGAGGAGGTCTCCAGTACAGACGCATGCGGGGAGGGACTCTCCTGTTGTTTTGTTGGTGTCCAGATTTCTACATAAGGTAGAATCTAATTTGTGCAGATTCTTGGAGAGGTTCACAGACCAGTCTGGGCTGCTAGCAAGTCCTCTTTTTCCGGAGTCATGGAACTCATTTCATCAAATAGAACACGTGGTCAAAAGACATAGTGGACCACCAGAAAACAATCTGCTTGCTCTGTAATTGTATAGGAGTGTGCCTGTCTTGTGAACAAGGTGATATTTATTAAATAGCCTTTGTTTAATTGTATCGGTTTAGAACATGCATGTATTTTTACGCTGCACATAATCAGTCTAACAACACATATTCCTGACTCTTATTCTCCAGGGAATTCTAGGCTTTGCCAGTTTTTCTTAGTAAGCATGAGGTATGTGACATGGTGGCTGGCCCTGTGTAATTCCTTATTTAACAGAAGAACAAGGGAGTATTTACAGTAAGATATTTATATTGTCAGCACATCTGTTATTACTGTCCCCAGGGACTCACCTGCTTCTGTGGGTGTGTGGTAACACCAAGGGCACTTTCTAGATGGAAGTAAAAGCTGCCTAGTAGTCATTTGACCAGTTTTTTGCTCACAGCACTCAGCAGGCAGAGTTGGAGAATATGAAGCATATCAGTGGGATTTTTCTCTTTCCTAAAATAACTTCTTTAAATTATGTTTTCTTATTCATAGCATTTTGACTTTATACTTTTTAGTAACTTAAAGGTGACTTTACTTTTTACATTGTGAGCAACTTTTATATTACTGTGCTATTTTATCTTATAACACTGCATTTATGCATTTGATTTCTGCTGAGGGTATGCACTCAAAGGTAACAATCACAGTTGTGTAGGGCTGGCTTTACTTGATCTTTTTTCAATGCATCCAACCACTATCAGAAATAAATAAAACATTCTTATAGAGGCTCACAGCACCCAGTATCTGTAGACATTGCATGAAGTAAAGTGTGTCTCTTCTCTTATGCTTCCACCAGCAGAGATGCTGCCCTGGGACTAGAAGCATTATTCCACAACCTTTTGTAACACTGGAACTTTCTATAGCATTAGTGTAAACATTAACAATTGCATAAGTTGTTAAAAGAGAGTGTGGAAATTTTGGATATTTCTGCCTATGAAAATACTCTAGTACTTTGGAATGACATCATGTATCATGTATTAGCACTCCAAAGCATGATTACATTTGCATGTGAACAACAGAATGGTAAATTGTTTGTGGGCATTGGTAGAGGTCTGCTTTATATTCCCAGATGGAAATCCATGCTGCTCACACAACATACACCAGTCACAACCCACTGTCAAGTACAAGTTAATTAGAATGAAGAAGTTTAATAAAACTTCAGGTCTAAGGTGTTCTGTGATTCATAGCCACACGAAGTTCAAAGCCACCAAATTTAATAACATATATAAACATTTCTATCATCACAGAAAGTTATACTGGATGTCCAAAGAGAAATCATGTTGTATGATTGTCTAGTCCCTTGTTCTAAATCAAAGAAATCAAAACCAGAAGCCATAGATGAGAAAGGGATTCAGGTTTTCAACAAGGAAATTGCTAAAAATTTTACTAAAAAATTGATAAAATATGACATTTTTCAGCTTTAAAATGTAAAATATACTTTTAGAATTTTCACTAATCCACATTTCAATTTATGTATATTTACATTGTTATGATTTCTAAATGGAGTTTCCCCTCAATGGCTTGTTTGTTGCAAGTTTGGTCCCCAACTAGTGGATCTATCCTTGAGGTATTTATATCATTAGGATTTTGGTCCAACCAGTCAGTTAATTCAATGATGGGTTTAATGGGATGTGGCAGAACTAAGAGATTCAAGGAGGTTGGTGATTTGGGGGCATGATTTGAAGGGAATGTTTTGATCTGGCCCCTTCCTATTTACACAAATTACATCTCTGTTCCTGTGATAAAGTACCATATCCAAGGCATCTTATAGAAGGAATTTATTTGGATTTAGAGATCCATAGGAAGGGGCCTTAAAGGCGGTAGAATCTTGGTGACAGGGGGCAGCTGGAGAGTACAGTTGACCACTTTACATCTCCAAAGGGAAACAGGAAGCAGAGAGAGCACCTAGAAGTCAGGCAGGGGCATAAGCTCTTAAAACTTCCCTCAGTGATTAAGTTCCTCCAGCAAGGCCATACCTTTTTAATGCCCTCAAACAGTGCCACCAACAGGGGACCCAGTGTTCAAATACTTGACTCTTTGGGGGACGTTTTTCATTCAAATAATCATATCTCTGCTTCCCAGTCACTGGTAGGTTAGAACCCTCCTGGAAAGTACTCTGATGTCCTTCCACAGGCCCATAGCAAGGCAGCAAACCACTGAAACTCCGAGCTACAGCAAAGTTTCCTCCTTTCAGTTCTTCATAAGTATTTTGTCACAATACCAAATATACTAGTATACCAAATTGATAACTGATAACTGGGTTCTAGCTGTTATGATTCCTGACCATGTGATTCAGAAGTCTTTGGAAGAGTTTTGTAAGAACTGTATGGAATACTTTGGGGATAGGGTTTGAGAACCCCTAGAATACTTTAAGCCAAGACTCATGGGAGATTTTGGTGAAAGTACAGAGACAAAAATGTCAATGGGAATTGGAGAGTAAAAACTGTGCTTATTAAGATTCAGATAAAATTAAGAGTGTTGGGAATGAATTAGAATCCACACATGCTATATTGTAGCACAAAACTTGTCTAGTTTGTCCTGACATTTTGAGGGGGGCTGAGTTTAAAGGTGAGCCACTCACCGATTTAAAAGAGGAAGTTATAGTGTAGTCTAACATTCAAGTTATAGCATGGCTGGCTGCTTTTAACAGATTTACATGAGAACTGACAAAAACGAAGTTGAAAAATATAAATAAGTTAGACAGGTTAGTAAAGGAGCTCACTTAAAGTTGTGGTCATTAAAGGTATCACTATTAAAGATTAATGTCATCAAAAATAAATCAAGTGTTAACATCAGGTCTCTAGGGAAGTTGTCTAGAGGAACTGGCAACAATCCACCCATCATAGGCTCCAGACTTTTAACTTGAAATGAAAAAACAGTTCTGCTGGGAGGCACTCTGATAGCACGGGGCAGCCTAGAAAAGTGCCTGTTTACACTCAGATGCAAGTATCCAGAGAGGGCGGCCTCCATGAAGAGGCTGGGGTCCTGCTTGAGCTGACAGCAAACTTGGGTGTCATCTGTATGATGCTGGTTTAAAAGACACACAGATGATGGGGTTATGGCTTCAGAGATGATTCCATCCACATTTCATCTCAGAAAAGGGATTCAGTGAATACCAACAAGCACAGCCATAAGGTCAGAGTTACCAAAGCACTTTGGAGTTCACACTTCATACTTGACAAGAGTCACAGGAATTGTTCTTCCCCACTGAGTTTTGGTCTTATTTTTCCCCATTCTTTCCTGTTGATGTTCTCATTCTTCCCTTCTCAAATTATAACTCAGAATTCTTTCTGTACTGTTGTATGATTGAAGCATTCTTTTTTAATTTCGCAGAGACTTACAACTAAGAGTACCTTTAGCCTTGGAGGATACTTTTGACAGGGATTTTGAACTATGGTGAAACTGTTGAGAATTTGGGAATTATTTGATTGGTCGCCGGCTATGGCTGCTCTCCTCTGGTTATGGTCACTCTCCTGCTCTCTCAGTTCCTCCGATCAGTCATCCGGTCCTGACTCCAGGGCTGGTGAGGAGTCTGCGCCAGCCTCACCACATTCAGATGCCGGAGACCAGGTTCAGTGACACAGATCTGCTTTATTGCAGGAAAGTACAGGCTTATATAGGAGTAATAGTCCAATCATAATACAACATATGGGATCCCTTATTAGCGTGGCAGATTAGTATCCTATTACAATCTAGCCGGCCAGATGCCCTATTAGCATGATAAGTTTCAGTTTCTCTAAGTTTTGGATTCCTGGAAACCATGTGACTTACGTAGTTTTCTCTCTGATAAGAAACAGGAAACACTGCATTCCAGCATGATAGGTATGTAAGGCAAAAGGCAAAATCAGTCACAAGATTTTCCAGAACACTTTGAGATGGACTAAATGCATTATGAGATAACTAGGAGCCTTTAGTGGCCAAAGATAGAATGTTATTTTTTGACTATGAACAACCCATGTGCTGAGGTTTTTGTCCACAGCTGGTTGATACAGCCGTTGAGTAGATCAAATCATTACTGCTCAGACATACTCCATGTGTTGATCGACTGATGCTTTAACAATTTAACAGTGTCATTGTGAATGATAGTGGAATAGTAGTGGCGCCCAGTAGGAAAAGTATTAAAGTCATTAGGGCCTTAAATCTGGGCCCCTTCCTGCCCTTGTCTCTATTTTCCTGACATGTTCCTGACACCATGATGATCTGTCCATGGAGGATCCCAAACAATGAAGCAAGCTGCTCATGGATCATGAGACAACATGTATCCTTCCTCCTTTAATTTGTTCATGTTAGGTACTTTGTTGCAATAACAAAATGTTACTTTGACTTTATCTCTCTGCTGTGATTGGATGAAGAAGCTTCTTTGATGTAGAAGATAATGAACAAGTAACATCTGCCTCAGAGTGACCTGGGACCTAGTGTTTTAGGTACTCTGGACAGTTAGTTTGAACTCCCCATTCTTGTATTCCATTACTGATAAAATGGAAATGCTAACTAAACTTATATTGCATGGTTATTTTAATGAATACATAAGTTATGATGTTTAAATGGTCCTGTCTTCGGCATGTAATTAAAAAAAAGAGCACTCGATAATCAGCAATAATTGTTTCAATAGTAATTGAAGAGTTATGAGACAATTTCCAAAATAATGTTGTATATTATTTCAATGAATCCCCAATTATTTGTTCTTATTCTGTCTAGGAAAGAAATCTCAAAGAACTCTATTGAATTGCTAAATTTCTTAGAGGAGCAATTAATTTTCACTACTATAATTTGATTTATTGTTGACTTATTGCTAATTCAGATTTTTATCAGTAACAAACATTGTGGGGAAATGCTATTTGAGAAACTAGTGCCTAGTGAAACCCTTTCACTGCTAAGCCTGCTCAGCAGAGCATCTCACCTGTGCTCTGAGAAAGAAGCAAATCCATTTTCTTCCAGCTGGACAGTCAATGAGTGCCTATAAATACTATTTCAGATGAAAACAAAGGAAGTTGATTCCATGAATCTAGGCTTCACTTTACATCACATGATCTTTCAAATCAAGGATTTTACACATGGTCACAGGCTACTGAGAGATGCTAGAGATACTAGAATACTAAGACTATGTTAAGTCCACACTCTCTTGAGGCTGTAAATAATATCAAGTTTGCACCATATTATAGAGGTGGCACATGATCCTATGTACACAGAGACCTTTAATATGTATGTAAAGATGACATAAACTGTGGACTAGAGGAGACAGGGGAGATGTCCACTCCACATTTTGGATGAAGGAATTTGGGGGAAGGAGGTGCTCAGCCTCATTTCTGCCATTTTCCATACTTGTTGGTATTTTAGAAGCTAGAATCTAAGAAACTGAATTCCTCAGAATCCACAGTATTAGATTTCTGATTTAAATTCTGTTAACGAGAGACACTAATGTGAAATTTGAAGATGTTTTCTTTTCTTTTTTTCTAGTACCAGTGGCAGAATCAGGAAAGTGTCAGTTCTCAAATTCACAGTGGCTGACAAAGACAGACCACTGAGCTATGAGCTACAGATGAGACAGATGCATTTTACAGTTAGAGTAGGTCCATACGCTAATTTTCTCTCTGCTTGAAATCCCCATGAAGATTTCTATTTTGTCAATTAAAGTCATTATAATAGAATGAAGCAAAAAAAATGTATACCTATTGAAAAGATTAAATGCATTTTGGGAAAACAAACTGTTTCTGTTCCTATGGCCACTAGACTAGAAGTAAGATTTAGAAATATCCGAGTGTGGATGGGTGCGTAAATGTTAAAATATGTGTGAATGTGCACGTGGCAGTCAGATGGTGGTGACCAGGGGAAAATGCCTGCCAGTTCCTTTGTACTTGGGTTGGGAATGTTCCAAAAATGTCCAAGAATTAATTTGTGTGACTCCCAGAGCAGTGATAATCCAGAGGAATATATCCTTTAAGATGCTGAGCTTGGTGGGAGGTGTTTAGATCATGGAGGTCATGCAGCAGGTTATTGGACCCTGCCCATTCCTCTTTCTCCTTTGCACCATGAAATGAGCATTGTAGCTCCACAATGTGCTCCCAAGTGATGTGCTGACTTGCCACAGGCCCAGAGCAATGAGGCCAACCAATAATGGACTGAAATATTCAAAACTGAATGCTAAGATAAACCTTTTTCCTCTATTGCGAACTATCTCATTGTGACTGTCAGAATGACAAGCACCTATCGCTAAGTAATATTTTCCATGGCCTTAAACTAAATTTTCTCAGATTAAATATAGCAAAACAAAACAAAAAGTCCCCAAAAGTAAACCCTAGGCAAAATGCTTTAAATACCATAAGTCAACACCATTTGTGTCCATGGAAATGACAGTATGACAAACAGGACAATATTCACAAGATTTTATGAAAAACTGTTAAGCCAACAAATTCAAAACTTAGCAAGATATTTTGTGAGACCTGAGTCATGAATCAGCTGATCAAATAGACTGAAAAGGCAATGAGCACATCAGACATCAATAAAAACTGAGATGTCTATTTTAACAGGTAGCCATGCTATGTTTCAAAACAGAAATTTTACACTTTAGAATGTGATAGTACAACACTAATGATCGATTTTTGATTCATTTAATTAACAACAATGTATTCATTGGAGGGGGCATTAAGAGGAAGTAAGGATAGGGGAGGGAACACACATATCATAAAATTATATTGGATGAAAATCACAAGTGTTCAATTAAAAAAAGTTTTTAAAAAGAATAAATGGAGTTTTGTGGGCAATATCTGGCCCCGAGGCTAGACATAGTCACTGGTCTCAATACACCATGTAATGAGACAAAGAATGGTAAAGGGCAAAGAGGAGGTTTATTTACTATAGCTCTGTTGGGGAGAGGGAGTCCAGTGAGGCCAAGTCATATTTAGGGTACTGACATGAGCTTTAGGTTTAAGTAGAAAAAGAACTGGGCAAAGGGAGAAGAGGATGTTAACGAAGTAATCCTGCCAGGGTGTGGTCTACTTTATCACTGACTCAGCTCAGATTCTGACAGATGGTCTGAAAGGTCCTTATGGCTATACTTGAAAGTGTCATTCTGGTTTCTACTGCATGGCTGCTTCTGCTGCAGAATTTTAGTCATGTCTTCATGGATGATTACTGTTCTGGTTACTTTTTTGATGGTATGATAAAACACTGACCAAAAGTAACTTAGAGAAGAAGGGTTGATATTTTGTTTGTTTGTTTTTGTTCTTTGCATCTTACAGCTTACACTAAGTCATGGAGGGAAGCCAGGGCCAGAGCTCAAGCAGGAATCTGAAGCCTGGAACTGAAGGAGAGACCATGGAGGTCTTGCTCCATTAGCTTGCTCAGCTACCTCTCTTACACAGCCCAGACCCAAATTTCCAGGGATGGTAGTACAGAATAGTGGACTAGGACCTCCCAGATCAAATCAGTCAAAGAGACACACACATGAAGTCAGAGATGACAGACTTTCAGTTTCGTTTTAGATACAATTTAGGTCCTAGTGCTTTTTAGCAAAAACAGCTTCCAAATGGCTCCTTTAGTTGTTTTTGTTGTTATTGTTTTGTTTTGTTTTGTTTTTTGTTTGGACATTCTTTAATTTTGAGGGAATTAGAGACTCTAGCTGATGTGTTGTGGATTCTGGAATTGTTACTCTTATGTACACTTCCTTCTATAAATTACCTGGGTCATGGAATTTTATCACAGCACTAGAAAATTAACTAACATAAAAGTTGATACTAGAGAGTGAGCAATTGCTGTGAAGAGCCTGGCTATGCTTTTGGAAGAATGTGGAAGGCCTTGGGAGTTTGGATTAGAAAAGCAGTTGCATGATGTCAGACCAGGCTCAGGATATTCCAAAAGGAATGTAAACAAAGACTTAAACAGAAACTGATATTTTGGCAGAGAATCTGACTACCATCTGCCCAAGGCCTCAGAAATTGCCTGAGGCTAAATGAAAAAGTAACAAAATAATTTCATTAGCCGAGAAAATTTCAAGTAAGCCTAATGCTAAATTGGTTGTGTGGTTATTCACGGTGCATCTTATGCAGATCTGCAATGAAAAAGAACAAATGAGGCAGAAATAGAATCAAAATATACAGTTTAGATTGAGAAAAAAAAGCTTTAAGAAGCTTAAGAATGTTGGATCCAAGGCAGTCAAAGCATGTGTTGGAAGACTTCCTTGTTGATAAGATTATAGACACTAATGAGTATCCTCTAGATATGCACTTGAGCAGTGGAAAAAGTCCTTAGGGAAAGACCCCACCTATTTAAGTTTTCAGCTTCTAAAAGGGAAAGGTCTAAGGAGTTTTTGGCTACTAGAAAACTATGACCTACAAAAGCAGCTACTGGAAATGCGGAAGAGGGCCAGAGTCCATCCCAAGCTATCAGCTGAATTCAGCAATGTCATTCACATGGTGTTGGTTTTAGAAGCATGAGAGGTGCAGGAATGAAGGCGTTATTGATTATCACCCACAGTTTCAGGGAGCCACTGAGGCCATGCAGCCTTAAGCAGGGAGGTCCCTGTATAAAGAGGCCCTGGGAGGTCATGAGGACCTGAGAAACCCTGGTGTGAAACCCTGAAGGTGAAGCCTCATCAATAATGGAGACCCTAACATGTTAGAGATGCCAGAGGTATAAAACTTCTGACAAGAACTCTTTATACCAATTAACTTTTCAAACCTGAGCAAAAAGCAACCAAACTACACAAACAATATAAACACAACCAAACTTCAGCTATACAAAGGCAGAACAGAATTTTCTTTCAGACACATAACCAACCAAAAACATCCATATGTGCAAATAGCAATGCAAAAACATAAATAATATGAAAAACCAAGAGAATATGTCCCTATAAAACCCCACTAGACTTACAGAAGTGTACTACAATGATAATCCCAAGGAAGCCCATGATGCAGAATTTAAAAGAACAATCATAAACATGATAAAAAGAACTTAAAGAACACAAAAACAGCTCAAAGTACTTAAAGAGGATAGGCATAAACTTGTGTCCGAAGCCCAAGAAACTACAAACATGGGGCTGAACAAAATAACAAAAACAATTCAGGAAATGAAATGTGAATTCACAAAAGAGATAGAAATAATGAAGAAAACCAAAGCCAAAATGAAGATGAAATTGAAAAACTCAATAAATTAATTTGAAAGGACAGGAGAAAGCCTCACAAGCAGAAGGAGTGAAATGAAAAACAGACTATCCCGACAGGAGAATAAAGTTGAAGAACTGGACTCTCCAAGCAAAGACTATTAAAATTCAAAAAAGCAAAACAAAACAAAGAGCTAACACACCAACCAAACAACAACCCACAGAAATGGAATACACAGGATGTGTGGGATGTGATGAAAAGACCAAATCTACATATCACAGGCATACAGGAAGGAGAAGAATCACAGGTAAATGGCATTGACTAGGTCTTCAAAAGGGTTATAGAAGAAACTTCCCAAATTAAAGAAATACTAATACAATTGCAAAAAACACATAGAACATTGAATAGACAGAACCAGAACAAAAACTCCACATGGCATATCATAGTAAAAATACTACTAAATACTAAATGTACAGAACAAGGAGAGGTTACTTAAAGCTCTTAGAAAAAAATAAGTTACACATAAAGGAAAACCCATCATAATTACAGATGCCTTTTCAATGAAAACTATGAAAGCCAAAAGAGCTTGGACCAAAGTTTTCCCAGTTATAAATTATCATGGAGTCCAATCCAGAATAGTTTAGCCAGAAAATCTATCTATCATAGTGAATGGGAAACAGAAAATTTTCCATGACACTAAGAGACTGAAATATTTCATGTTCACCAAACCATCCCTACAGAGAATACTGAAGGCAATACAATGGTCCAAAGATAGGAATAACTATATGCAAGGCATTATAGAAAGAAAAAAAGGGAAGGTATAATTACAGAAATACAAAATAGGACCAAGAACACTAATTAAAATGACAGTAACCAGTACAAATCTTTTAATAAGAGCTATAAATAGCAATGGTCTCAACTCCCCAGTCAAATGGCATAGGCTATTGAAATGGACTAAGAAACATAATTCACCTTTTTGTTGTCTTAACAAAACTCATTTTACTTTCAAGGATAGGCACTACCTTAGGATGAAAAGATGGGAAAAAATAATAGTGAAAAGCAATTAGGTGATACGATTCCAATATCTCACAAAATAGACTGCAAATTAAAACTAATCAGAAGAGATAAAGAGGGCCAATTCATTCTGATCAAAGGAACAATTGATCCAGAAGATATAACAATCATGAACATATATGCACCAAACTCTGGTGCACCCAAATTCATAAAACCAGAAATACAGAATTATAAACCCCAACTCATTAATACTAAGTGACTACAATTCCCCGCTGTTTCCAATAGACATGTTGACTGGACAAAAAATAGAAATCTGAATTAAAGGACATCATGCATCCAACAGACCTAATAAACATCTACAGAACAGTCCACTAAGCAGCAAAGAATACACTTTCTACTCAGCTGCCCATGCAGTTTTCTTTAAAATGAACTGAATTCTGGGACACCAAACAAACCTCCACAAACCTCTACACTGGCATGACTATACAGATCTTCTCCTCCTCCCCTCCACTCTCCTCAAGTCAGCTGCTGCTGAATCTTATGACTTGGTGTCCCTGAAGATTTTTTCCCTTTAACTGTAAAATAATTTTCCTATATGCGGTCACTGCCAGCTGCGGCCGCTCCTCCGTTCTCGTGGGTGCTGCTCTTTCATTCTCATGGGTATCGAGGCTGCTCCTCTGCTTGCCCTGGACTGAGGTCACTCTTCTGCCTGCCCTGGGCTGAGGCCGCTCTTCTGCCTGACTGGTGCTGAGGCAGCTCTTCTACTCACCTTGTGCGGCCTCCTTTCATCGCTGCTACTGCCTGGTCACAGACCCCAGGGCTGGTGAGGAGACTGTGTCAGCAGAGCTGCATTCAGACACAGGAGACCAGGCTCAGTGACACAGGTCTGCTTTATTGCAAGAAGGCACGAGCTTATATAGGGGTAGTGGTCCAATCACAGCACAGTAAGTAGGATACCTCATTAGCATAACAGACTTAGCATCACAGAACTTAACACAGTACAGCAAGTAGGATACCTTATTAGCATAACAGACTTAGCATCCTATTAGCATAACAGACTTAACATCCTATCACAGAATAGCGGATAGGATGCCTCATTAGCATACTGGGTTTTAGATTACAGAGCCTAGATTCTTGGAAACCACATGACCCTGACTGTTGCAATATCTAAGTGTTGCAATTTGGAATTCCAAGGGTGGTGATTATGGAGTGGTGAGCTCTAGGCATCAGTTTCATGATCTGCCAATGGGAGCAAATGTCACAAAGTGTTCCTTGTGGCTCTGGAGATCGGGCCGTTGCCTCGGGCCTGCTATATGGCTGTCAATACAACTTTCACCCTAGGCTCAAGCCTGTCTCCCACAACTATAGTTTCTGTTTGAGTCAATTTTAAAATTATTTTATGAATAAGAACCCAGAACCCCCGGGGGGGCGGCTGTTTCTCTCCTTTTCAACATCAACAGGAGCCTTGAAATGGGTAGAACCACTAACAATTTTAATTTGGAGAACACTTCAATGATAAAGTGTTGAAATACAATATTTGAAACATAAATGCATTTAACATACAAAGGAGCCAGCAACAATCAATAGCATAGCAATATAAAAGTTCTTTATACATTAATTCATCTACTTTTAAAGCAAAATATAAAATCGTTGACTCACTTGTTTATAGAACTGACAAAAATAAAAATTTCAGACCTCTTACAAATTCAGAGACCAGTGTTAGTGATCAGCAATAAACTAAATTTCTGATAAACAAATACCTTTACTATATGCACAAGAAAATAAATACTTATTTAATCACAGCAAGTTGATGAAGACTCTTTATTTACAGAAGTGGCAAAATGGCAAACCCTTGCATTGTGTTCTTTACCAAACAGTTCCCAGATATACATATCGTTAATGTTTATAGACACTGTATGTGCATTTCTCATGGGGTTTCTGGGGTATCACATGTTTATTAACATTTTCCATATGAAAATAACTTAAGTTACTACATGGTTGTATGTTCACCCATATATTAAATTATAATTTTAACACAAAAATTTTATTCTTATCAAACACTCAGAAAACAATCTTTTTTTATAACTTATCAATTAAAAAGCCACAATTTCTAACAGCTCTAAATCTATTACAAAAGAAAGCCAAATAAAATTATACTTATAATGGAATGAAAAATGAGTAAGCTCTCTGGTGGAAGCTCGAAGAGAAAACGGGAAAAGAGAGGAAAGAAGACAGGAGGGAAGGAAGGGAGGGGAGGGGAGGAAGGGAAGGGAAGGGTTTTGATGAGAGAGAAGAGGAAGAGAGAAAGAGGAGAGAGGGAGAGAGAGAGAGATTGAAAATGAATAGACAGGCTCTAGCCCCTATATATTAAAATTGCACATTCAAATATCTCTAGAAATATTTTTGCACACATGCACATGTTTCAAATTAGACATGAAAAGAATAAGTACTTCAGTAAAACATAAGTTCAGGTAAAATGAAAAATTTACCTGACCACAGATTGGGGAAGCAAGGACAAATTATACTCAAATCTTAATGTTTATTATTTTGGTCATGTGTGACGGGAATGCAACAAAGGAGAAATTCCTTTGGAAATAAACTAAAACATATTTTATTATTATTATTTTTTGTGTGTAAGTGTATTGTTTGCATGTACATGAGTTCACCCGTATCGTGCATGCCTGCAGAGGTCAGGAGAGGATGTCAAATTCCCCTGGAGCTGGAGTTAGGGACAAAATTGTCTGTTACTATATGGGTATTGGGAATCGATCCCAAGTCCTCGGCAAGAGAAGCCAGTTCTCTTAACTGCTGAACTATCTCTGGTTAGCCCCTGGATAGCTAGCTATTTTAGAATATATTTTCTTATTTAAAATTACAAATGATTTATTAATTATACATTCTTAGTCTTACCCTATAGGTATATTTATAAGTAGAGACAGAAAATATTTATGAGAATGTTTATTCTAGTTTTCTTTATAAAAGTCAAACATCTGAAGCATACTAAATGCCTTATAAAATAAAGGCACTTAAACATGTTCTGGCTTGTTTTCACAACAGAATGTTGCATAGCTGCTCAAAATAAGAGAAAGTGGAAGAGCCTCACAATGTAAACAGCAGCATGTCCACACAATTTATTACTATTTAAATTAACTTACATAATGTGATAGTTAATCTTCATCATGTGAACCAAAGTTCAGAGAGGGAGAGAGGAGAGGGGGGGAAAGA
>NW_008360332.1:1151803-1158630 GCF_000622305.1 Nannospalax galili | reverse complement strand
TTTAAAATAACATACATAATGGGATATTGTAATTTCATCATGTGAACCAAAGTGCAGAGAGGGAGAGAGGGGAGGGGGGGAAAAAGAGAGAGAGACTGTTCCTCTATTTATTAGCCCAAAAAAAAAAAAAAAAAAAAAAGCACTTTGAATTATGACTTTGTTCTGTAACAGATAAAGTCCCATATAACCACTTCCCACAGTGGAATATGGCATTTGGGGAACCCTGAATCTAGGTTTACAGGCCATGGTCAGTTATATTTGGGGCTAGAATAAACTCTCTCATATTCCCATTAAGGTGAAAACTGTTTTTGTGTCCACATTGCTGACCGGACTGAACTTTGAATCACCTAGGCTTGTCCTCTTTGGGCATGTCCCATAGAAGCTAACTAGAAGGAGTACTCACCCATAATTTGGTCTGCATCATCCCAAGGCTAAGGAAGGAAACATCAGCCAGCCAACTGCGTTCCTCACTTTTTATAGACTGCAAATGTAATGTGACCAGCTGAGGCACACTCCTGCTGCCCTGCCCTTTCTATCATGAGCCAAGATAAACATTTCCTTCCTTACATTGCTTTTGCTCAGGTATTTGGTCACAGGAGTGAGATAGGACCTAAGAGGGACATACATTCTCACCATATTTGTAAATGTGTGCCAATGTTGCCAGTGTTACAATGGCCAAGCCATAGCTGAGTTGCACTCTGGTTCAGCAGTGTAAGGTCGGTTTAGACAAGAGACAAGCAGAAATTTGGAGATTAAATTTAGAATAATATAGAATATTTGAATCATTTTTAAAGGAAAATTCATTCTTATTCATTTTGCCCTAATTATTAAAAAATATTTTGATTAACAGATAAAAAAGAGGCTTTCCTTAATATACCAATGAAGACCAGCTCTATGGGAAGAACCGAAAAGAACCCTAGGGCTCCTCGACAATAAAACATGCCAGTGCCCTTGCACTCTCTGGCTTTAGGTGAACTTTCTAGTATCTTCACTCTGTCTGTTGTAAATCTGTCAAGGAAAATGATGAAAATCCATTAATAAAAACAGAATATCAAATTTTAAGTTAAAATTGAGAAGGCCTTAGAACTAATCATGGTAGGACTGCTAAAAAGTATTACGTTTATTATTATTTTCTTTTGCTGCACTACTATTGAAACACAAAAGTGAAAGTTCTTTCTAAATTAAACATACACACTGGAAACTATATTCATTTCAAAGAATCTGGGACATGTATATTTATATTACTTTACTTAAAAAGGAGAATTGATTAACATAAATTTGCATGTGCTGCTTAAGTATGTAAAACTAATTAATACAACAGAAAAGGATGTATGCTGGACTCACATCTAAGGTTATTGGAAGAACTGAGGTCAACCAAGCTTTGCAAATTAGAAAATCTAACCTCACCTGGGTCCTTCCCCAAAGCAAAGAACATTTCCTCACAACTTTGTCATAAGGGAATGGAGTCCAAATTGTCAACTTTGAAAAACAAATGTCGATTTCTCTAATGTTAAAGTGAGACTTCCAATGTATTTTCAGTGTTCTTTGGACCACTCTTCTGGAATTGCGCCTTGAGTTTCTGTTTTAGAGTGTTCCATGAGTGCCTGGGGAACTAGCAAGAAAGTTGCTCTGTGTCTCTCCAAGTTTGTGAAAAGGACTATTTGTTAACTTTAAAAGATGGCAGAAATCTCAGCGTCAGTAAAACCTGTCAGCTCTTCTCTGACACTGTACTGGAGTAAGGTAACTATAAAGCAGAAAGACTAAGAAAGTTTTCTGTTTTAAATAAGATAATCTATGAAGTTTTAAAAGGTGTAACATTTAGGACATCATGTTTTTTGTTCCCTGAGTTATGTGGGGACTTTAATAAAAATTCTCAGTAATCTCTAATCCACTTAAACTGGCTTTCTGGGCTGCATTGATTTACCAACCTACAATCTGCCTGTGATGGATCACATCTGATCTGGTCATTTGCTGATAAATATATTTCAGGGCATTTTCCTTTCCATTTCTGCTGAAGTCCTTATTACAGCATGTTTTTATGTAGTCTGGTTTGACTCCAAGATTTTTTTTTTTCAAGAAAAGCACATTTTCTGGATATATAGTTCATCTTGTATAACTTATCTCTTGAAAACCCTAGGCTCTGTCAACTAAAGTGTTAAATACTGAGATGAAAGTTACTTTTAATCAGGGAGTCAACTTTGTGAGCACATGGATTTTGAGCTCTGTTGGATGTTATGGTCATCAGCATTTTTCACAGAAATGTTACTTTTCCATTTTTCATTTTTACATTTGTGTTAATGTTTTATGGCTAGAATAAATTCTTAAAAGAGCATGTTTTCTGATTTTCTTTTGCTTTCATTTTTATTTTGTTGTGTTGTGAAACCTTCGCATGACTATGAGAGCATGGAAATCCTCTCTCTCTTTCTCTCTCTTTTTGGTTGTTTTGAGACAGGGTCTCCCTGTAGCCCCAGCTGGTCTGGAACTCATCAGGTGGACCAGGCTGGCTTTGAACTTACAGAGATCTGCCTGCCTCTGCCTCCCAAGTGCTAGGATTAAAGAGGTGCACCACCACGCCCAGCAAATTGTCTGCTATTGTCCCTGGGTGGGCTCAAATCACCAGCCTTTCGAAGGTACTAACTGATTGCTCCACAGAGATGTTTACATTCATCTCTTTAACAGAAACTTGAGAATGTGGACTGGAGAGATGGTTCAGTGGTCAGGAGCCAGGTATCTTTTTCAGAGGACCGAGATTCGATTCTAGCACCTAGATGACAGCTAACAACCACCCATGACTCCAGTTCTAGGGGATCTGACACTATTTTCTGACCTTCATGGGCACTGCACAACACAGATACACTTACACACACAGGCAATACACTCCTACACATAAAATAAAAGATAAAATATAAAGAAATAAAATAAAAAATAAGGAAGAAACTATTTAAAAAAGAATTTGTAGAAGTGACATACTACTCAGAATATCTAAAGTTACTGTTTTGTATTAAAAATCCTTTAATATACAGCCCTGCATATCCTGAACTGTGTTTTACTTCTGTGATTCCAGTCTAAAATCTCTATATAGATTCTCTAGTTGGTTAATATTCTTATGCATGATCTTGAATAAAACTCACTTCCAAAACTACTTTATTTCATGGCTCATGGTCAAGGTGTGTATTGGGGGAAGAGAAGCTGCAGGGTGGGCTGTAGTCATGTGAGATGTTTAGTTCAGGGAATGATGCTCATATGAGGCAACCATGCAAGGGGCACTCAAGGCCTACTATTTCTCCACCTTTCCTGACTTTAAAGGGATATCAATGGATGTGGGGCATTGACAGCTTGTCTGACTGCTTCCTGTTGGCCAAGGGGTGTTTGGGGTAGGGGATGGGCATAAAGCGTTATTGGTCATACATATTCTTTAAGAGGAGGATGGTCCTTATGTGGGCCTGAGTAGGGGATTCAGAAATTGAGACTAAGTTAATCAGCAATTTCTGAAACAGACTTCAAAAATGGTGAAAGGGTCAGTACCATGAGTGGGGAGAGAGCAGGGCAGAGCGAAGGGACAGGGAGGAACTCCCTGTCAGGGCCTTCTTTCCAATGAGGATGCTCATAATTGGAGTTGTCTTATTGCCTTCAGAACCATACCTGATCTGCTGGTGAAAGGGCAGTAATCTCTCCTAAAAAGAGGCACAAGCCACTCTCTTCCATGATCAGAAAGTCCAGAAAGTCTAAGCCCCATGGCTAAGTACCATGGCCAGATAGGTTATTTGGTCTTGAATAGGACATGATTAGAAGCTGATGGAGGCCTGAGGAGTCAGAAAGGAGGGGTGTTCCAATCTTTTGGAAGGGTCATAGAGAACAGCCATGCACTAGTCATTCCTGGGAGGGGGTGAAGAAGGATCCAGTAGTTGCTGCTGAAAGCAAAGGTAAGTGTTATGCCAAGTAGTGGAAGTAAAAGGGCAGCGGGCATTGCTCCTGGCAGAAGGCCTAGGTCATGCTGGTGGTATAGACGGTGAGACTGGGAAGTAAGGTGTGCTTGACTGACCTGGTGGTGAGCATGCAGTGGACCAGATACCTCCTAGGAATGAGGAGAGAGCTTCCCAGAGCTGGGCCTGTTAACTCTGGCAATGCCTTTAGAGCTAGGTCTGGAGCATTGGAATGAGACCTTCTCCCATGAATGGATCCTGTTTTTACCGATGACAAGGGAAGCTGACCTTAGTTTGTGTCTAAACATTCAGAAGGATGGAAATACAGAGTCGGTTTGTGGCTACTGGTGGTGCAGAACCAACAGGAGTTTCAATTAGGATAATCAGTAAAGAAAAGGGAAACCAAGCATCTAATTTAAGGGAACATAGGGCACAAACTTTGGGGGGCCCTCTGGAGAGAGATGAGCAGATGGGGGAATGAAGAAGCTAACCCCTAGTCTATGTAGAAGGTCCCAAACAGGGAGACAAGGAAGAGGAAACTAACAAAGAGTAGACTACAGCTATAGAGACAAAGTGCAGCAAACTGGAAAGTTAGTTTGGGCTTACTATGGTGCCTTGACCCCCATCGTGGCAGCCAAGTTCTGGAGAAGAGGGCTAGCACATTCAGTTGAGATAGAACAGCCCAAGTACAGACAGGACAGCCAGAAACTTGTCTGAATAATCCTGGTCTCTGAGGAAATCACCTTTCCAGGTGCAGCTGAAGGACTTGGGCCTCCACCTTCCAGTATGCATCCAGGAAAAGCCTTCTGTGAGGGTAAAAGGCACTGAAAGGCATGGGGAGTGTGTCTGCCCTGAGGGCAGTCCTTTCCCATTTCCTCATTAACGAAAAGAGGCCAGGGGTGAGGACATGCTTTTGCTCAGTGCCATTTCCTACCATAACAGGACCCAGATAGGATTAGTTTCTAGATCTTGTCCTGTTAATTTTGTCAGCTTGCCTGAGTTTGCCCAGCAGAGGCTAGCAGTTGGTTTTTAACTTTACTTTTTTTTCCACCTCTTTTTGGTTGTTAAGACCTTGAAGGTCAGGTTCCTTGGGATCTAGGCCTAGTAAATTTATTAACAGCCTCCCATGTAGGGTACTCTGCTACTTAGCTACGGTGTCAGTAGGGGGACCAGCCTTGATTAACAAAGCTTAAATTAGTTTTGCAGCACACAAAGGATGCAATGCCTCAGAGCACTGAATTCACAGAGAATAACAAGGAACTCATGGTGTTTCTGTAAAGTTTATCTAAGGAGGAGAGAATTCCCAGTGTGAATGTGAACAGAAACTGATCTGAGTACTGGCATCCATCCTTCTCTGCTTCCTGGTTGGGGATGAATTGTGACCAGCTACCTTACAATCCTGCCACCATGACTTCCTACTGTGAAAGGATCTACCCTGAAAACAGGAGCCAAAACAAATCAACAGCTTATTAAATTGTTTTGGGATTTTTTGTTTTGTTTTGTTTTAGTCACAGAAATGAGAAAAATCAATGAATACATTACATTTTCACTGTTACCTACTAATTTCGTTTTAAATTAAAATGACAAACTTTTATGTCAACTGTACTTTTAGGGGGATAGATAAATTGAATATAAAAATTAGCAGGTAAGGTTTTTAAATGTATATATGAATAAAGAATACCATGTAGGATACATAAAGAAGTCAGTACCGACAAAACAATCCAAAACTAAAATAGATAAAAGTCATGAACAGACAGTTCTTGAGGGCATACACATGGTAATAAGCTTATGAAAATATGTTCAACAATTTTAGACATCAGGGCAGCGCAAATTAAAGCCAGTGAGAAATCTTTCTATACCCACCAGAATTTCCTCCCACCAATACTGACAATACAAAAATGCTGGTTAAGATTCAGAGAAACTATAATTTATACATCAGTGATTGTTATATAAAATGTACAGTCACTTTTGAAAATAATTTGACAGTTTCTTAGAAAGGTAAACATTCAATTTTATGATGTCCTAGCAATTACACACTTTGCATTCATCATAGAGAAAGCAAACATCTATTTACACACAAATGCATAAGCAATGGTACAACAGCTTTATTTGTAACAGCCCAAAGTTCCAAACAGTCCAGATAGTCCTTAGCAGATGACTAGTTTAACTGTGATACACAAACATGACTGACTAGAGTACCATTTTAACTGAAATGAGCCAGACTCAAAAGACAAATATCACACACTGTCTCTCATATATAGAATCTAAGTTAAAAATAGACAAAAAATTACAAGAGAAAATATTCAGCAAGAAGGGCCCAGAAGGAGGGAGGAGGGAACAGAAAAGGGTAGTGTGGGGATGAATATGCACTAAGTTCTTGGTACCTCATACCCAGGATCAGAACCCACACAATAATGTGGGTTCATCACACTGTGTCAAAGCAAAGAACAAGGCCACTGAGGCCACTCATGCCCCTAGAGGAAGAGCACGCAGAGTGGTGGTCTATGGCAGTAATATTCTGCTAAAAACCTGCCCATTTTTATTTAGAAAAAATCTTACATTTATTTGTTTGTGTGTGGGAAGCAGTGGGGCTTTACAGTGCCTTGGTAAGCTTGTGGAGGTCAGAGGACAACTTGTTGGTTCTCTCCTTACACTTTGTGGGTTCTGAGGATATAACTCAGGTTGTCAGTCTGGACAGAAATGTTCTTAACCTCTGAAGCTCTGTACCAGTTTGCTGGACCATAAAGTTTTGTTACAAAATCAGTCTCTCTCTCTCTCTCTCTCTCTCTCTCTCTCCCTCCCTCCCTCTCTCCCCCCCCATGATGTTGGATAGAGTAAGTTCTGCAGCACAGTTTTAGAAAATCCCCCCCATACACACACCTTTTATTTCCATAGGAATTTTAG
>NW_008360332.1:1148243-1151386 GCF_000622305.1 Nannospalax galili | reverse complement strand
CCCTCTATCTCTCTATCCATCTATCTACCCTCTATCTCTCTCTCAATCTATCTATCTATCTATCTATCTATCTATCTATCTATCATCTATCTATCCATCATGTATCTATATCTATCTATCATCTATCTATCATCTATCTATCTATCTCTCATCTATCTCTATAACTATCTGTCTATCTATCTATCTATTCTCTATCTACTTACATCCTGGTGGGAATCGAAACCAGGGCTCCATGTTTGCTCAGTAGGTGCTCTATCATTGAGTTACAACCGTAGCTCACAATTTTAATAAATATAACTCTCAAATCAAAACTTCTATTTGATTATCATTCATCCTCAAATAAGTAAATTGGTACAAAAATCTCATCTACTAGTAAGAGACAGTAAATCAATGTGAAATTTTCCCTCCAACTAAATAAAAGTTTTTGAATTTTCCTATGCCTTCATGGATTTTTATGTGCATCTTCTGAGATCACTATGTTAGATTACTAAGCATCTTTCCTGTCTGTACAGCTCACATGTTACATGGGTAAACTATTCCTGATATCCATGCAACTGTGGTTAGAAATAAATCTAAATATATCGGATAGTCAACAGAATGATTTTTTTTTCTGATATTTCCATTTATTACTGCATTTGACAGTTGTCTCTTTTCATGGTGTGATTTGTGGCGGTGGCGGGGAGGCAGGACAAGTAAGCACAGAAAGGTGACCCACATTCTGTCTGCATTTTGTCTGTTCCTGGCAGTCTGACGACAGATAAAAATGCCATTCTCTTGAAAGTGGTCAGGTCACAGCACAGTCCAAACAACTGCTCCACCTACCAGGATGAGATTCCCCAATAACCTGAGGCCATGTCCTTCCTCTGCCCAATAATCCACTTGACACTATTAGCTTGGCTAATTAGCTGTCTTCCCACACAGGTTGAGTTCTTCTTAGAAGAGATGGATGTCACTGTGTCCTCTTGAGTCTCCAGGACTTACTATGTGGCTATAAAACCTCTGAACTCCTCCACAGAGGCAAGGTGCCCATTTTCTTGATGTGCTGGCATACCCCTGTGGGCTGGTGCCTGAGAGGGTGCCAGGAATCTTCCAGGCATTGTAGAAGCTGGTGCTCTGCAGGAGAAGCTCAGGCAAGCCAGGGACAACAGCCTTCTTCTTGAGGATATTCAGATTCAACTCTAGTTACAGGCTTTTCTTTCTCACCAGTTTTCGTGTGCTGTTTGTTTTCTTATTCTCGGTGTAGCCGTCAACAGTCTCACCTTTCAAGGCATTAAATTTGTTCATACTCTATCACTCAGAATTCTGTCTTTTTAAAGCACTGTTATTATAGCATTGACTCAGATTACTTCTAATGGATTCAACTTTCTCCTGGTCTTCTGAGATTTCCTTCCAATCCAGGTGATGAATACATAGGCACGGTACTTGATTGAAAACAGGTTAGATAGCCGGGCCTGGAATTAGCATATATTTTATTTCCCATACTTTCTTAGTAAGAATTAATTTACTTGGTCACATTTACCTACAGGAGGAGCTGAGTAGTGCAGTCCAGTTCTATTCTTGAAAGTAAAGGAAATGCACTCTGATGAATACAGAGCATTCTGCTATGGTATGAACTGGAAAACTTTCTCCTCTCTAACTAGTAATTAAGGTGGGAGACATTTGATATAGGAGTCCTATCCAGGGACACCCATTCTATGTAGTCTCTTATTCTCTAAACCTAGGGCAGTTGTGGCCTTCTGTGTGCATCACACTCTGTTGTATAAGAAAGTTTCACTGGTGAGAGTTGAGGAATGTACTAGTTTTCTCTCTACCCCCAATTCTGGTATGTTCTATGAACCTTAGGTATAGAGTTTCCACTGTAAATATGTCACCTCAAACTGGGCATCTCTCAGAAGTATATTCTCTGTATGTGACTAGCTGTAGAACTCTGCAGTACACTCCATCTGTTACAAAAAGAAGATCCTTGGATGAGTGGTTACGGTATACTTGCCTGAAAATATAAGGATCTATATTTAGCATAAGGTAAGAAATTTCATTTGTCTAGCGATATAACCGATATAGGGTTTTCTATAGAATCTATGCCCTCTCCAGCCATGTGTATTTAGTGGTGCTTACAGTGTCACCCATGAGGTCACGTCCATTGAGAGGCCTTTAAGTTCAATCAGATAGCTGTTGATTACCCCCCAGATAACAGTGCCACTACTGTATCAAAAGAGATAGTTTTCTGTGCTGGTCATTAAGGTTATTAGGCTCTAGGGCTGGGTTGGACCTTTGATTGATTTTCTCCCTTAGCAGCTTGCATATTATCCTCTAAAATTATGAGAGATAAACTTCAGGTAGATAACCTCTAGGTCAGCTCCTGCTCCATTGCTCCATGTCCTTCCTGTGTCTGACATATATCCTGTCTTCAGCAGTAGGTTCTTCTCTTTATATTCTGGTAGGTAACCAGGAACATTTCATCTTCACTTGAAAATATTGTTTCTTTTGAAACATGTCATATTACACATTGAAAATCTGCACTTAAAATCTAATATTTAATTCGTGCATATAAATTTTATTAACTACTTCAAAGGGTAATGTACTAATCTAAAAATGTATTCTGTTCTATCCCAGGATTATATTGATTACCTGTTTTCATTAGAACAAATATTTTCTACATGTCTGCATTTATAAATTAAGTTGCTTTGAGTACAATGGATTATCAATAATGGGACGCTGTGCTGCGCAAATAGTGCTGTATACATTACAAAGAGGCATAAAGCAATATAAAGGATAAATCTATATTTCTTAAGAGAATATAAAATCCTGAGCTGAAGAGTTGGCTCAGTGGTTAAGAGCATTGACTGCTCTTGCAGAGGACCCAGGTTTGATTCCCAGTACCTACATGGCAGCTACGAACCAACCTTATCTCCAGTTCCAGGGGAATCCGAAGCCCTCTTCTGACCTCCACGTCATTGCGCGACACATGTGCACTCACATACATGCAGGCAATACACTCATATACATAAAATAAAAATAATAAATAAAATAAAATAAAAAAGAGAATATCAAATCCTTTCAGGATATTCTCTTAAAAGACTGGGATTAACGAATAGGAAGCATAATGTTATCTGCTCTAAGACATTAATACCCAAGAATCACCA
>NW_008360332.1:1146109-1148111 GCF_000622305.1 Nannospalax galili | reverse complement strand
ATTTTAAAGACAAGTTTCATAGAGTAAATTGAACAAGGTTCATATTGATAAAGTCAGTTAGCAAAGATATTAAAACCTACCTAGATTCTAAAGTCACACACTCTATTAAACATTAGTTTTTCTTAACAATAAAGGAAGCATTAAAAGTTCATGTCTTCAACTCAATCACTATTTGATATTTCAGTTGACAGCTTGTTCATTAATATGCCGATAATCACAATAAGATATTTGTTTTCTAAACAGAATATTTTTGTAAAGGCTTAATGGGATTTATGACATTACTAAACCACTGCCTAATATACTTATATTTCAGTGACTAAGACCTTGAAAATGAAAATATTTTAAGTAAATTCCTATATAAATAAGAATGGTAGCAAATTGTGTCTAGAATATAAGGCTTCTCTTTCTTAGTATTCTAACAGATAACATTTAATCTATACTTACATCTAATTATGTATTCTTTTGTTTGTTTAATACAAATATTTGAGTGTTGCCATGCCACAAATATGTGTAAGCAACAGCTGTTTAATTGGACTTAAGGCACACTCAATAGGAGGGAATCCAGCCCGGCAGAATAAACAGAGCCAAACCCTAGATCAACGTGATTTCTTTCAGTGTTCTAGTTTGTATCCTCATATTCACAGACAGCTACAGTTCTCACCACTCATCAAAGTGTCCTTTGCAACATGTGGAGACTATTTCAGAGTTCCACAAGTGTCCAAAATACAGTGAATATGTGACTGTGGGATGATTATCCCTAAATGTCACAGCTACAGTGCAATCTTTCCACCTAAGTTTCTGGAAACATCACAGAGAAGGGGAGGAGAGATTGTCAGAGTCAGAGGACCTGCTACTAGATAACGTATTCCAGACATGATAGGAAAGCTTCACCGATGAAGTCTTCACAGTATGGTAGCCTAACAAGAGCTGCATAATGACAAAACCATTTGTTTTGCCAGTGTGGATGGAGGAAATTTCATGGAGTCCCATCTCAAGATGAAGAGGCATAAGCAATCAATGGATGCTGAGGGACAGAGAATCAGTTTTCTTGAGGCTCTAGCTTTCTGATGACTTATCTAATCCCAAGTGGTCAGCCATTAACATGTATGCACAAGAGCCCTTCTAAATGGACTCAGTATACTATATATGGATATTCATAGATGTAAGTATGTAGAGCAATAATAATCAAAGAACAAGAAATGAGAGAGAGAGACAGACAGAGAGAGAGAGAGACAGACAGAGAGAGAGAGTAGGGGCATGGGAGTAGCTGGACCAGGGATTTAGGGGGATGCAAACAATGCAGAAGCAATATTCATGTGTGAAATTCTCAAAAAATATATTTAAGAAGTGGGTCTTAGAGGTTGTATACTTTGTTATTCTATTTTGTTTGAGTGGATATATTATAGTAATTATTTAAAAACTCCATCTGGAAGAAAGATACTTGGATATTCCTTGGATTACAAATAATTATAAGAATAAACGAAACATCACAGAGAAGGGGAGGAGAGATTGTCAGAGTCAGAGGACCTGCTACTAGATAACGTATTCCAGACGTGATAGGAAAGCTTCACCGATGAAGTCTTCACAGTATGGTAGCCTAACAAGAGCTGCATAATGACAAAACCATTTGTTTTGCCAGTGTGGATGGAGGAAATTTCATGGAGTCCCATCTCAAGATGAAGAGGCATAAGCAATCAATGGATGCTGAGGGACAGAGAATCAGTTTTCTTGAGGCTCTAGCTTTCTGATGACTTATCTAATCCCAAGTGGTCAGCCATTAACATGTATGCACAAGAGCCCTTCTAAATGGACTCAGTATACTATATATGGATATTCATAGATGTAAGTGTGTATAGCAATAATAATCAAAGAACAAGAAATGAGAGAGAGAGACAGAGAGAGAGAGACAGACAGAGAGAGAGAGTAGGGGCATGGGAGTAGCTGAACCAGGGATTTAGGGGGATGCAAACAATGCAGAAGCAATATTCATATGTGAAATTCT
>NW_008360332.1:1144098-1146058 GCF_000622305.1 Nannospalax galili | reverse complement strand
TGGAAGAAAGATACTTGGATATTCCTTGGATTACAAATAATTATAAGAATAAACAGAGTTCCCTTGTGAATATGCAATAGTAATCCTTATGAAAGGGAACTAGACATGGACCAAATGTCTGAGGCTAAAATTGATCCCATGAAGCTATGGAAGTATCTGACCCAAATTCTTCCTGTTATCAGAGTCTGCTTCAGTTCAGAAACTCCCCATTGCTTTGTCTATCTTAAGGTCTACTCCAGAGCACTCAGAGGGGAGCATTTCCTACAAAGAACTCAGTGAGGCTGTGTGTGTCCTCTGGAGAAGAACTTAAGTGTAGGTTGACTTTTATTATCACAGTCATATACTGCAAAGATTGACTATTGCAAACATTTATGACTACTAGAAAATTATCTAATCAAGCACGTATCTTCTGAAGATTACAAAATGTCTAGCAAGTGCTTCAGTGCATGGTGTCACCAGGAGGGGGAAAATTAGTCTACAAAATGAGAATCTTGACATCAATATCAGTTCTCATTACTTTGTTTCAGAAAGTCTTCATTCTTTGTTCTTTTCTTGTTCTCTGTTTTATACATTGTACGAATGGTAGCACCACTACATCAGCAAGAGACCACAGGTGGAGAAGACAGAAAAAGAAGAAGAAAAACGTGAAGGGAGAACTTTACATAAAGTGGCTCAATGGACCGTTTTGTGGAAGATACTCAGACTTAGCAGCAGAATAATGAAGACAGTACAACGATAGTAGATCATGTCCTGGAGCACAGCAGCATAGCCACGCAATATTAGGAAGAAAATAATGGACTACACTGTTGGGATAGCCTAATCAAAGTATTCTGTATCGTATGCCTTCTGTAACTTTTATTGACTTTTATATAGATATATGCATGTATGTATGTGTATCTGCAGACACAGAACTGTACTACAAATATATACACACAGTGGGCACATAAATATTTATACATAAACGTAGGAATTCTACGCAGTGACTCACTATATATACACACAACCATACACAAAACAATAGCAAAACAAGCATTTCATAATCTTTAAAAAATACTTCATTTATTATTTTATTTTATGTGTATAAGTGTATTGCCTGCATGTACACAAGTACACCCATGTCATGCCATGTCCTCAGAGGTCAGAAGTTATAGGTGTTTGTTAGCTGCTGTGTGGGTGCTGGGAATCAAACCCAGGTCCTCTGCAAGAGCAGCCAGTGCTCTTAACAGATGAGCCCTCTCTACAGCTCTACATTTCATAATTTTTAATTTTACATGTAGATAACTCTTTCTGATAGCTGAGCTACTCTTTTATTTTTTAAATATTTTTATGTGTAATAGTGTTTGCCAACATGGATGAGTGAACCAGATGTATGTCTGTGACTGTGGAGGAAAGAAAAGAAAGACAGATTCTCTAGAACTGGAGGTACAGATGGTTCTAAGCTGTCTGTGGGGGTCGGACCTGCGACCACCCAGCAAGATTGGTTGGGGATGAGCAAATGCACAGCCTGCTTGCACCAGCAGCCCCAGCACCAGGGACAATCAGACACAACGGGGAATCTAGTCCAGCAGGAACTCGTTTATTGCAAGAGTTACAGAGCTTATAAAGGCATTGACCAATTGGAAATCCCCCTTGCCCTGAAGGTGTCCAATCAGTTTAAAGGTCAACCAGGCACGGTTGGGCAGTACTTCATGGGTTCCAATGATGAACATGTGCCCATCACCCACTCCTCAGGAGTGTGGAAACGTCTGTTAGCCAATGAGAAGATTTTCAAAATAAGTCGGGCCACACCCTGTTCAGTTCCTCTCGGTGGTGCCATTTTAGCAAGCCAGGGCACTTAGGATCCCATAGCTGTCAAGCCAACCTCTGCAAGAACAAGCACTCTAACCACTGAGACATCTCTCCAGCCTGAGCTTCTGTTTTTAATGTGTATGGAAATCAGGTAAATGATTTCATAGTCTAC
>NW_008360332.1:1135732-1143845 GCF_000622305.1 Nannospalax galili | reverse complement strand
AAAAAAAACTTTTAATATAAACTTAACACATGCAGTTTCATTAGGTTGTCAGCTCCTTAGAATTTCTTACACATTGTATAACACAATTTTGTATTCCTTATGCAACCATAATGATGATTTCTACATAAGTGGTTAGCAAACATCTAGGAATTTTACTTTAAAAATGTTTAGTAAACTCATCCATTTAGGAGTCGGAAAGGTTATGAGCCAGAAAAGGATCATGTAGGCATTTGAGAAAACAGTAATGAGTGAAGTTTAAAACACCAGTTAAGATTTTAATCTCATATCATTACCATGTTTTGTCTTAATCTGCCATGAAATGCTTTATATGTGAAGAGATATTTTTAATTATTTTATGTATGACAACAGTGCTCAGATTCTTCAAAGTGGTAAAATTGTGTAAGATATTGTGATATTTTTATTACATCTACAAGATTCATGTGTAAATTCCCAAAATGTCATCAATGTAGAAATCCTTTTCCATTTCTTTATTCCTCTGATGATGTCAATCACCTGTTCTTTTGGTCCCAGGTAGTAACTGACAAGTAATACCTGGTTAGACAGAGCTGAAGAATGTGACAGATTTCTGCTTGCTGAAAGACTTAAGTACAATGGACTTTTTATTTCAAAACAATTTTATCTTATAATTATTCAAAATATTTACATGACTTTAATTAGAAGAATGATTTAAGTAATCAATATTTGTTCTGAACTTGTTTCTCTGACCTCTATTAGTAGGTAAAATTCTTGAATGTTTTATCTAGGAATTCTTCTGGTATGGATAATTCATTTTGAGGATAAGCCAAGTCACACCCTTGAAATCCAATAACGTTATTATAAAAGGAGAAACACTTACTTGGCAGCCAACTCTGGAGGTTGGAGGTGAGCTCTGAGAAAATTTTTCTTGTCCTTTCAAATAACCGAAAACCTGTTTTGTTCTTCTAATAATAGAAATTGGTATAATGAAGTATAAGAGGGGTTCCATTAAGGAGAAGAAAACAGGAGAAAGAAAAGAGTTAAAGAAGTGAGGGAAGAAGGAGGAGTGGGAGGAAGGCGAAGAGGAAAGAAAAGAGAATGAACAGTAAGAGGATGAGGAGAGGAAGAGGAAAGGATTGAAGCCAGAAGCAGCCCATGACCCTTACAAGGGGATACTGAAACTTCTTATAACCTTTAACTCCAATCCAGTAAGCAGGGCATCTATTTAGGGGCTGATCGGGTTATTGGCACAGGGTGACACTCATGTGCTTTCTTGCTAACTCTTCCTCTCTCACCATGTGGTGACCTCTGCCAAGTTAAGAAGCAGCTTGATGGCCTTGGTCAGACATTGGCACCATGATCTTGAAATTATAAGCTTCCAAAGCTTTTTGAAATAAATTTATCTTCACCATAATGCTCAACCACTCAGGATTTACTAACAGGTGACTACATCGTGAGCTTTCAATCGTCGTGAGCTAGATACAGCTGAAAGACCCCACCTCCAGGAACCATCACTGTGACAACTAAATCAACAAAAGTTTATTCAACAATGTTCCAAACACAGTAGTCTGCATACGTGAGAATGAAATACCAATCTCTTCCCTGGCATGGTCATGGCATCACTTTCAGCATCTCATGACTGGTTGAGTATCAGATGCCTTCCTGATGTCATTTAAAGGAATTTGAATCTAGGTATTGCAGGTGACTCAAATCAAAAGCTTTCAGTGTTGGGAACTAGCAACATTCCATGAATGCAGTCTAATTTGTATTTGCTTATTTTCACTTCAAAATCTCTATTCCTGTTACCTGGAGCCAAAATCTTATGACTCAATATGTTATCAGCTGAATGCTTCATTACTTTTGGTAACAATATTAGAAAAGGAGTATTTCTTGAGTGTATCGTCTCCAGATTTTTATAATCTTTCTTTTTTTTTTTTTTGAAACAGGGTTGTCCTGTAGCCCCAGCTGTCCTGGAATTCATTTTGTAGACCAGGCTGATCTTGAACTCACCGAGATTCGCCTGCCTCTGCCTCCCGAATGCTGGGATTACAGGCATGCGCTACCATGCCCAACTTTATAATCTTTCTTTTAGAAATGATATTTTCATATTGTTCTTGAAACTTCAGAGCTCAGCCCAAGGAAGACTCTGTTTCTTTGCTATGTTTAGATAACTGTCTCTGAACACTGCAGGATATTATGCTATGTGATGTAAGCAATAAACTTAAATAGGATTTTCTCTATTAGGGTAGGCTATGAAAATTGCAGATTCCAGGGTGTCTCATGTACCTGTTCAGCCTGGCCTAAGAAAACTCTTTCAATGAAGCTGAACCATTTCAGAAATCTGGAATCCTATCTTGTTTAGTTGAATTTAGCCCCATCAGGCTTAACCAAAGCTGACTTCTGAGCACTAGAGACGCAATGGGCGTGGCAGTGGTCATAATTTTCAGTGCCTGAAATTTGAGACATCTGTTGTGTTCATTATAGTTTTAGGGTGTAACAAAACACAATGAGGGTTTTTTTCCCTTATTGCACTGGTGACATTAGTCTTCAATTACTGTTTACCTTCACACTTCTCTTGATGTGTCCAAATGAAGGCACACCCCCCAGGGAACCTATTATCCAACCTCATTCTTGTTGCTATCATCGTATCATCACGAACTTATTTGATTTGGTCTGCAGGACCAATTACTCCTACCATTAAAACAATATGTTTTGTCTCTGAAAGTTGGATCATAAGCAAAAAGAACCTAAAAGTTGCCATTTCAGCTTCCACATTGGTGAAAATGTTGATGTGCATCACAGAAGAACTGTATCTGAGGTCTTTTTGTGGACAAGACCTTCGGGCTCGGCAAATATTAACACTTCTGTGCATTATTTATAGTTGACTTGAGGCCATGTGGTTGATTTACGGTCAGTAGAAAATTCAGTGGAGATGATATACCGTGAGTGATATACCGTAAGTGCAGACATGCTTTCCTCTGTTCATTCAGAACCAAGAAGCCATGGGTTTAGAAAAATGCAGTTTTAGCTCGTCCATGCAAGATACAAGGTAGAAGAGGGATTCCACTGAACTCTGTGAGCGAATGGGCTAATCTTTGAGGAGGCAAGCTGCTGAGTTATCAGAGATGATTATATGCTTGAATATAATTAGCTTGATTATTCCAAATTCAAGTTCAACTCAGCAAAGTCTGGAAGTCCAGGGACACAAAGGAAAAGAACATTTTATTAGTTCAATGCTGGAGCAATTCTGATTTTCATTCTTTGACTCTCAGTCAAATATAGTTTACAGCAGAAAGAACAACATATGCCATGTGCCCACTCAGACAGGCCCAGAACAGCACCTGAGCCTATAATACAGTCTTACCAGCTGGGCTAGTTACAGCCAGCCGTCATACCTATTTCAATACCCAAGAATCCAGTAAATGCTTGGAACTGGTCCTCACATGTGATGAGAAGATGGATTTTGAATTTCATTCTAAAATTAGTCTCTTGAACCAAATTATTATTTGTTTTATTATGTAAAACTGTAATTATAAAATAGGTCTATAGCTGTGAGTGCTAATAGGAGCATTAAAAAGGCAAATGCATTTCTATTGAAAAATAAGCCTTTTCCAACAAGAAAAAGAAATTCTCTCTCTAATGTGAGGTGTCTGCTTAAGCTTTCCTGCCGGTCGTGTTTATGTTTGGGACCAGTCCATGTTGAGAGAATAGTAAATAACTCTGTGTAAACAGCAATTAGCCTAATGTCATTACTCAGCACCCCTAGTTGAGCTGAATGGCTGAAAAACTAATCATAAGAATTCATTCCAATTTGATTATTTAATAATTATGCCTAGTAATCAAGAAAACTGAGGTTATTTCCTGGGTGTGTATCATATTAATAGAATATGGCAGAAACAGGCTAGTTCTTAACTGGATCTGTTCTGTTGCCTTGCTGAAGCACGTGCATAGATTCCTGTGGCAATCATTCTAAAAGTGTTTTGTTTTTCTAAAAGTGGTTGCAGCATTTTCTCTCGCCCACCCCTCTTATTCCGTGGGCATTGCCATTTTCCCACCCAAGACGCAGCGTCTGCTTCTGCAGCCTTTTGAACAGGGTGGGCTCTAAAACCACCAAACACAGCAGAGATGGCTTTGTTCCTGGTGTCAGCATAACTGCACATTCAACAAGTGCTTGCTTCTATCTGTCCCTGGGAACGTTTTCTCTTAGAATGCTTCACCTAAGACAAGGTGGAAGACTCTCACCTACGTGGAAGCCTGCTTCTTGGTACTGTACCTACTATCTCAGTTGATCACACCACAAACAGTGGGCACGCTCTTCACTTCTGAAAAGAGAGCTTCTTGAATCTGAAGGATTTGGATTGGATTTCTTAGGATTATGGAGTCAGTCAACCTCACACTACACCCATAAGAAAGGCCATCTGAAAATGATCCAGCAAAGTCCAGTCCAGGCAACATTTGAGCCACTCAAAAGAATTATTAATATATACTTGTAAGCTTTTATTCAGTAAATAAATATTTTAATGCTTCAGAGTGATTTTTATGCCATAACAAATAATCAGAATATATGTATTCCCAGCCTGTTTGAGTGTGGTTATAATTCTGGCCATATAGCTATATTTTGGCCCAAGTTTGTGCATCTAACAGTGGAGAGGAGATGCCCTTCCCAGCTTGGGCCATTAAGTCATTTCTGTGCAATTTAATGTTCATCTTCTTCCTTTTTGCAGATGTGATAATCAGGACGACTCTGGAAATCACATGGTAAAGAGAGCAGAGCCTAAGTCATCAGTCTTAAGTAAACTGAGCCTTAGATTAGCTTAAGGAAGTAATGCATTTTTCTTGGGTAGAATAATTTTTGCAGTATATGTTATTGTACATAGGGTCATATTAACTGTGATACTTCTGGCATGTTCCACAAACTTTTAATTTTTAGTTTTCCTTGTTTACAATGGGGTAAAAGTTGACTTTGATACTACCGTATCACAGAGTTGAATAAAGGATAAATTCTAGAATGATTCTGATGATGATTTTTAAACTGAGCAGTAGACTAACACATACATTGATTTTAGTTTCCAAAACATTATTTTTTCTAAATTAGGATTTTTTTAATTTCTATTTGTGTGCATGTGTGTGTGTGTGTGTGTGTGTGTGTGTGTCTGTCTGTCTGTCTGTCTATGTAGGGGTACATTGTAGAGGCCAGAAGAGGTCATTGGAAACCCTGGAGCTGGTGTTACAAGAGGTTGTGAACCACCATGTAGGTGCTGGGAACTGAACTTGTGTCCTTTGCAAGAGCAGCCATCACTATTAACCACTGAGTCATATTTCCAGCCCCCAAACAAAATATTTTCAAAAGGGACACAAGTCATATATTTTAGAATCATATCCATCAGCAATTATTAAGTGTTTAGCAGGTTCTTTGCACTTCTGTAAGCATACAACAGTAATGTAGTATTTAATTGCCTGTGACATAACCTGTTATTTATTCATTTATTTACTTCTTTATACAAATGGTTATCATTTTGCATTAGAACTTTTAGAAAAAGTAATCTAATCATTTCAATTTTGATCCTCCATTGTGCCTAGATACTGCTTTGCATATAATAACATTAATTAAACATTTCTGATTTGAAAAGTTAGTAAGCAATGTGTTATTTCCTAAGCAGGGACATTATCAGTTCCCATAATATAAATAGTAGTATGGTGAATTGACTTTCTTGTGAATTATCAATTGATTTGAGAAATTCTTACTTTATTTTCGATTTTATTTTGTGAGTCAATTCCTCTTTAAATTGGTTATACTTAGGAATAGATGAGTTTACTACCTATTTAATAATTTAGAAATTGAGAAAGGATAAAAGAAAGAAAAAAGTCCAACATTTTATTGTAATGTTACCTGAAATAGTATGATTTTCCTTTTCATTCTCCAACATACAATTAACTAACAATGTAAACAGAGAGATCAGAAAGTGAAAACAAGGTGGTTTCAATGAGTGCTGCAAGATATAGTGATCAATTTCCAACTTAACAAATGCTTTGTCTATGATGTTATATAGAGTAAAAGCAACTAGCTCAGAAGCTGTGGGCAGTCTTTAGGAGTTAAAGACTGCAAAATTTGGCATTCCAGTAAAAGTGAGCCACCATTTACAAGTTCTTATTATAATTATAAGTTCACAGAGCTAGAGGGCTAACTCAGTGGTTAAGAACACTTGCTATTCTTCCAGAGGACCTGGGTTTACTATTCTGGTATCCTCATGGTGACTAGCTACAATCTGTAACTCCAGTTCCAGGGGATCCGATGCCCTCTTCTAGGCTCTGTAGGGTGTTGCAAATACATGGTCCACTTATACACATGCAGGCAAAACACTCATAGGCATAAAATAAAAATGATAAAGTACAATAAATAAAATTATTAGTTTATATGGATACTTTATGAATAAATTATATGATTATATCACACCTTAGCTATCATTTAATAAGGTGAGTGATCACTTAAAAATTATACTTTTTTAAAATTACCATAGGTGTATGTATAAAGAATTCATGGACTGGATTGGTATCTCATATTTCAGGTGCCTCAGTAGATAAAGTGCTTACCTTTCAAGTACAAAGGCCTGAGTTTGATCTCTAGAACCCATATTGCAAAAAGAAAAAGGCAGGCATGGTGTCACATGACTTTTCTCTCAGCATTTCTGAGGCACAGGGAGGTGGAGCTCTGTGAGATTGACATCAGTCTGGACTGTATAGTGAGAGTGCCAGGCCAGCTAGGGCTTCAGGGACACCCTGTCTCATAAAGAAAAAAAAAAAAAAACCCAGAAAGAAAAGTTTCTGTGGTGATATGTGCTTATAACACTAGTGTTGGGGAGGTGGAGGCAGGCAGACTCCCTGGACTTCCCAGCCAGGCAGCCTAGTCTAATTGCTGAGTTCCTGGACAGTGAGAGACTTTGTCTCAAGAGACAAGGTGGATGGCTCCTGAGGAGCAACACTTGAGATTGTCTTCTGGCCTCCACACACATATGCACATAGGTGAACATATACCTGTACATACGTGTGCACTTGCACATACATATACATGCATGTTTTCATACACACACAAATAAAGCAAAAACAGCCCAAGAAATGTTATAACTTCTTTTCTGTTTGAAGAGATAATATATTGCCAACAGTTTGTAACTCCACCTGAATAAAAATTTTAACAGCTTAGCAGTTTGTATCATTTTACATATAATTAGACAGCCGAACACTTGCTCTTGCTGTGTGGAACCAAGTAGAAACCATTTTATATGGTATCATCTCCTAAAATATTTTTAATTGGAAAGATACTTTACAAATTGAATATGTCTTCATCTCTGTTTCATAATTAACTTGAAAATAGGAGTCCACATGGTGGATGAACAGCATTTAATAAAAATAGCTGAGTAGCTTGCCAGAATTGGCGATGTTATAATGGAGAGATTTGCACTTTACATAATTCATGATCTCTATGGGAGACACAGGGTTATTCAGAGCTGTTTTGACTGCAGAGTCTAAGCAAGAGATACCACCATTTCAATAATGAATAATGCAGATAGGATCTACCCTCTGTGAACTAGAGAGCAGAAGAAGTGCCAATCTCAAACGTCTCATTAGGAAAAAAATTAAATGTGAGCAACTTCTAGGATCTTGGAGGACCCTGAAACACAGAATATTTTTTTAAAAAGTTCTTGATTAATTGGCAAAAACAGGATTAGAAATTTCCTAACTCCTAAAGACTTTGGCAACTAATTAATAATTAAGCAAAGCAATCTGCTTTTTTTTCTTTTAGGCCTTTGTCAAATCAGTTGATAAAAATATTTCATTATGGAGGTTTATACTGTGCAAATGATGCACACCAACAACATGATAAGATTTTAGAAAATAAATAAATAAAATGGCCTGGAAAAGATGAAGTGGTCTGACTCAGCACTTCTCCAGCCCCTGGTGGTGTTCATTACAGGGATGGAATTACACAGACTCATTTAAGATTCCAACTTAAACTTCAGTAAAGAGGCTGCTTTATGACCAGCTTTTCAGGAAAATTGAAAATGTTAAGCATTATCTTCCTATAATAAATTTGAATGCATACTACCCCTTAGGCCACTAAAAGATTTCTCCATTATGTATG
>NW_008360332.1:1088272-1135720 GCF_000622305.1 Nannospalax galili | reverse complement strand
ACCACCATTTCAATAATGAATAATGCAGATAGGATCTACCCTCTGTGAACTAGAGAGCAGAAGAAGTGCCAATCTCAAACGTCTCATTAGGAAAAAAATTAAATGTGAGCAACTTCTAGGATCTTGGAGGACCCTGAAACACAGAATATTTTTTTAAAAAGTTCTTGATTAATTGGCAAAAACAGGATTAGAAATTTCCTAACTCCTAAAGACTTTGGCAAATCAAAACTAATTAAGCAAAGCAATCTGCTTTTTTTTCTTTTAGGCCTTTGTCAAATCAGTTGATAAAAATATTTCATTATGGAGGTTTATACTGTGCAAATGATGCACACCAACAACATGATAAGATTTTAGAAAATAAATAAATAAAATGGCCTGGAAAAGATGAAGTGGTCTGACTCAGCACTTCTCCAGCCCCTGGTGGTGTTCATTACAGGGATGGAATTACACAGACTCATTTAAGATTCCAACTTAAACTTCAGTAAAGAGGCTGCTTTATGACCAGCTTTTCAGGAAAATTGAAAATGTTAAGCATTATCTTCCTATAATAAATTTGAATGCATACTACCCCTTAGGCCACTAAAAGATTTCTCCATTATGTATGGATTCGGAAAGACAAAGTTTATGTTTTCTCTGAGCATTTATTTTGTGATTATTTTATCCTTTAATGATCATTGTGTATGTTAAGAAGTTTCAAAATGTTTCATCATTTCTGTTAATATTATGTGGAGCTAAGTTTAAAACTTAGACAAATTGCTATAAGGAGATAATAAAAAGCTTTCTTAATTCTACCTCTTACCAAAAACAGACTTCAGTTTTAAAACCATGTTTATTTGCATGTTTTGAAGAAAACTTTTTTAAAAATGTTATTTGTTATAGTTATTTTATGTGTTTGCACGTAGTGCCTGCATGTAGGTAGGAGCACCTGTGTCATGCAATGTCCGTGGAGGTCAGAAGAGGCTATCGGATCCCTCAGGACTGGAGTTATGGACAGTTGTTAGTTGCCATTGGGTGCTGGGATTCGAACCCGAGGCCTTCTGCAAGAATAATCAATGTTCTTAACTGCTGAGCCATCTTTCCAGCCCCGAAGAAAACTTTTTATACACACAAAAAGGATTATATTATATATGGATGCCACATTTTATTTTTGTTTAATTCCAAATTGTTTTGTCATTTTATATAAGTATATGTATATTTGTAAGATGTCTTTCAGTGTCTACAACCATAATCTTTTGAGTGGAAAAGACATTTGTTTAGCTAACAGGTACGCTACTGGTGTTACACACACGCAGTGTATGTTTTTTGTGTTAATGTGAGTAGCGATCCATTGACAATTCTTATGATAATATATTTTATTACTTCTTTGAGAATTTCATAATCAGTGATGATTCTTATATATGCATAATACTGGTTTCTAACAAGGATGTGAACTCCTTAGTTACTTATACTGTTGTGTTCAAGGCTTTATCTTCTTTAATCTTTTACTTTATCAACAGCACCAAGAACAGTTGCTATTCACAAATTGAATCAGTCTTATGCTTTGGCAATAAATCTACTGATGTAGTTATAAATACTAGTAGGGAAAGTTCCCAGCAATGAACCCTTTGTCAATTCACTATGCACCTCTGATTTTGATTGATATCAGTTTTCTTCTACATATAACAGCAACTCCTTTGAAATTGTGCGTTTCTTCAAATTTTCACCCAAATTCTCTGCTGCTTCTGTTTGTTACATAAAGTTCTGCAACAGTTGTGCACCACTGAGTCACTCCTTATGCATACCTTGTCTCTAGTTTGATTGTAATACCTAATGCAATACAAGTGCTATGTGACGAGTTATGATGCTGTACTCTTAGGGAACAAAGATAAAAATGAGTCTTGAGTAATTCCAGACAGTTACATGTTTCTCTATCTGGAAAATGGAAATTAAAATATCATGCTTTTGTTTGTATTTCTTAGGATAAGGACAGAGGCTTTTCTAATGTTTGTAGTACATTTGTAGTTATTTTTATCCAATTTGTTGATTTCTCAGTTCTGGTATTTTCCCCTCTTTTACGAATGCTTTGTAAGTTTTACAAACTTTGCCAGCTTTGTCAGTTTTACTATTAGTGGGCTTCTAATTCTAGTAACTTATGCAAGTGTTTTCTTTTAGTGAGTCATTTGGTATATATTTTCATTCTTATCTTACATATTTTAAGATTTCATTTTTGTAAGCCATACTTATCTTTTGTTGTCTTTCCAAAGAAACCAACTGAATTATGCATATTGATATATATGTCCCCTTTATCACACACCACCTGAATTTGCTCAGCATAACTTCATTGTATGTGTCTGTTTCTTCTGAAGATACATGTTATTTTGTTATTACGTTTTTTAAAATAAATATTTTAGTAATTTTTTTGAGAATTTCATACAATATATTTTAATCATATTCACCCCCAACAACTCCTCTTAATTCCTCCCAGCTTTCCCTTCCCATTGTCTTTTTAAGATTTAATAATGTATCAACTCCAATTTGTGATACCCATATATTCCTGGGTGTGACACCATCCACCAGACCATGGTTGGCTTATCAAGAGTCACACCCTTAAAGAAAACTGGCTCTCCCTCAGAACTCATCAACTATCCATAGCTCTTTACTTAGGAGTGGGGATTATGAACCCCTTCCTACTCTATGCTACAATGTAGACTGACTTGATCTTGTGCAAATTTTGTGCAGACAACCACAGCTTCTGTGAGTTGATGAATGCAGTGATCCTGTCATGACTAGAAGGCACTGTTTTGGTCTGGTCCTCTGATCTCTGAATCTAGCAATCTCCTTACACCCCTTTTCCGTGATTGGTCCCTGGGCCCTGAGGAGGTGCTGTGATAGGAATGCCCCATTTGTGGCTGAGCACTCCACCGTTACTATTTCTATGCTCATTTACCAGTTGTGACTCATCCATGTTCATGGCTGCTCTATTCACAATGAACAACACATGGAAAGAACCCAGAAGTCCATCAACTGATGGGTGGAAAACGAAACTGTGATACCCATATACAACGGGATGTTATTAAGCAGTAAACATAAATGAAATTTGCAGGTCAATGTGTGGCACTGGAAAACATTACACTGAATGAGGTAGTGCAGACCTAGAAGAGCAAACGTCACATTTCCACTTATATGTGGATCTTAGTGTCAAATCCTTAGATTTGTGTGTTTAATTTGGAGTGCTTACAAAATACAGGAACCTGGAAAATTACCATCGGTGGGAAGAATGAATAAAGATCTTAAGGGTGGGAGGTTAGTAAAACACATGTGGTATGAAGTGGAAAATGGTAATTATAAGGATGGAGATTTAAATGGGGAGAGGGATGGGAGGGTAGGGCCTCAGAGGAGGCTGGAAAAGAGGTAACTAACACTAAGATGTAAGAAAAATCCACATGGAAACCCACTATTTTATAAGCATATATATATATATATGTATTCATATACATATGAGCATACAATCATACAAAAATTTAATCAACATTAACCTACATAGGTGATTACGTTCATCCTAGAGGCCATAGGTTCCAAATAAAAAGCCTAGTATAGACAGGGGATACTTCCTCTTGAGTTGTTGGGCAGCAACATCTCACAGACCCAAACACAACACAAGCCGTTGCTCTTGGTTTTGCACAATAACTTCATGGTAAGATCCTGTTGCTAAATATTGGTCAGAGATCATGGAGTCATCGAGTTGGCATTAACAAAGAAGGCTTCTCCCTGATGACTAATTCCCATAGCATGGGAAGGTACTATGGAGGCTCCTAGCATGGCAAAACTGATCAGAGAACTACCTAGCTCTGAACCCTGTGAACTGCAATAATGACCAGGGTGGCAAGATAGGCCCATGGTTGCAATAGTGGCACAAGCGTTATGGCGGTAAACAACCACTTTCTTTTTATTGGATTTAAGGCTCTCTCCACTGGCAAAAACACATGCCCAGTACTGCAAATCTGATCTCGTAGGCCCCAGAGACCCAGGGATGACCTTATTACTATTATTTTGCTAAAAGGACATAGCATCAAACTGTCCTCTAAAGTAATGTTCTACCTGTGAGTTAGCACAGCTCTCAGATTTCATCAGAGAAAATTGTTTATGCAGTAGATGGTGGTTAACACAAACTAACAGCCGGTAGACCTACTTTATTATTTTCATTACCACCACATTCAATTTATAATTTAAAATAAACTCCTGACTATAACTTCCTGATCAAAAACAGATTATAACTTTCTGATTGTACAAGTGTTATTTCCCTCAGCAGTATTTTGAAATTTTATTGAAATGTGTACTGAAAGTCTAAGTAAGGATACATCTTTATTAAGTTAATGTATTTGCTTCATGGTACCTGGGTAATGTTAGTTTCAGGAATTCTATGAATACTCAAATCTTTTCCTGCTCAAGTCTTTTACATAAATGACTATAGCAGTTGCAAATAACTGATTCAGTTCTCCTCCTGAACACCATAATCTCAAGGTTAACTATAATACCTAATACAACATAAATTCTATGTAAATAGTTGTGTTGTATTTTTCAGGGAATAATGACATAAACAGACTATATTTATTTAGCGCAGACACAATTATTTTCTGAGATATTTTGACCTATATTTGACTATGCAGAGGTATAGCCCAGGATATGTTGACTGGCTGGACATTAAATGCCACTTTAAAGATTTACTTTTGTTTTGGATGATATACCTGAATGAATTATGGTTCTCTTATGATGCCCTGCCTCCATGACTCTTGAATCTTTATGCTACAAATCTGGTATCATGTGTGATGCTGCGCTTCACCTTGACTCCAGTGACCTCTGAGAACACAGGCAGCTGAAAGTGGGCATATGAATCCCTAGGCAGTTTGGGCAGAAAGTAGACCTTATGACTTGTCACAGTTAGCTTCAGCTGGAAGCTTGTCACAAACCCATAGCTACCTGGGGCTAAGGAATCTCAATTTAGGAAATTTAGGAATTTCTTCTACCAGATTAGCCTATGTCTATGTCTCTGAAGCATTTTCTTAATTTGTAGTTGATGTTGGAGGTGCCATCTATAGGCAAGTGGGTCTGGGCTGTATAAGAAAGGAAGAAAGATAGCCGAGCAAGCCAGAAGAAGCAGGTCAGGAGCAATTTTCCTCTGTGATCGCTGCTTGCTGCTTGCATTCCTGCCTTGAGTTTTTGCCCTACCTCTCTTTGATGACTGACTTAACCTGTAAGTAAAATAAACATTTTCCTTCTCAAATTGCTTTTGGTCAGTGTTTCATCATAGCGACAGAAAAACAAGCTGGGGTAGGATGCTTCTTAATGGTTTTGAATCAAATTTGCATTTTTATATCTTTGGTCCTGTGATGAATGCAGTAACCCTTCAGATCCCTGAGATGATCTCTAGCCTTCCATCCTGTACATGGGTCCATTGATACAAAGCAAATGGCTTTCAGTTGATAACAGCCTCATTCTCCTTGGTCTATATTTAACTTATTTCCCTGCCCTCCCTACTCCCCTATCCTCTCGCCAAAGTAGCAATTAAAAAACCCCTTGTTTGCACCTTTCTGGTGCCAGCTGTTATAGTAAATCTGTGTAAACAGAGCTAGCAATACCCACATTGCTTTCTGAATGCCATGCTAGCCCCTCAATTTCAGACTTGTCCTATAGAGTCTGCAAATCCTCTGTTGCTGTGTACCCTTTAATCCAAGTGTCAACGGAGTCCTGTTCCCATCTGAAATCCCAGTGACATGGCCTAGACCATCTGTATCCTCTCAGCATTCTGGTCTTCTGTGTCATCACCAAACCAGATATTTCTAGTTCAGATAATAAGTGAGCACTTGATATATTCTTCAATGGGAATTTTTTTAGTGACATTTTAGGATAGTTAAAATGTGATTGATATTTTCAGCATAAATTAGAGTGGAAAGAGTACAGAAGCAAGTTATGCTTAAGAAAGATAAGGATAGTCATCCAACTTAAAAAAACTAGAGCTGAAATAAATTACAAAATATGTTCAGGTCTGAATGGGCTACCACATTTCCATAAAATACTGTGTTTTGGTGGAGCAACAAATGAGATGTTCTCTGGAAAACAAGCTGATGCAGTCTCATGAACATCATTGAGTGTCGGGCTGTGACATTAGCCTAAATGCTAAAGAGAAGTTACAAAACTTTGATGGCTATGCAGTTTGAAAACAAAACATATACACAACATTATTTCATACACAACTACCCCTCTTCACAAAAAGACAGATACTACATTATTTCACTTAATTGTGGAATCTGAAAAAAATGAACTTGAAGAGATGGCTTGGTCAGTAAAGTGATTGCCACAAAAGCAAAAGCATGAGTTCAGATCCCCAGCATCCACACAAAAGCAAAGTGTTGATGTGATGTGTGTGTTTCTTTTACTACCCCTGGTGGTGGCAGAGAGAGATGAATCCAAAGAACTCACTGGCTAATCACCCTAGTGGAACAGATGAGCTCCAGGTTCAATGAGAGACTCTGTTTCAAGGGAAAAGCTAGGGAGCAATTGAGGAAGATGCCTGGTGTCAACCTCTGGCCTCCATATACATGTACACACATGCATACACCTGCATGCATAAGTGCACACACACAGACACCTGGACACATGTGCACACCTCCATATTTTCCTTAGTGTCACTGAAAAAGAGAGTAGTGGTTCCCAGAGGCTAGTCTGTGGGAAAGAGACATTTCAATTAAAGTGTGTGGAATCTGAGTTAGAATGAAAGAATACGTTTTGAAAATCTATGTTACAGTGACCGCAAGTAAAAGTAATGAAATGTGTGTTTGAAAATGGTTAAGACATTAGCTTTTAAATGTTTGTGCCACAAAACAGATGAGCTGATGAATATGTTAGTCTGATTATATATAATATACACGTTAAAATGTATTCTATGCCACAAATGTGAGCAACTTTATTTGTTCGGTTAGAAATAACATGGTTAAATGAGGAAACAGTAAAATGGTAAAAGTCTTTATGAATCAGCTAGATTTTGGATAAAACTGAGGAAAAAAATTACAGTTTGACAAGATTCAGCTCTTTGTACTTTGATTTGGATTATGAGGGAAATGTCACCTTCAATACAACCAGAAGCAATGTTCAAATTTAATGCTTAGCTGCAAAATATTGAAATAAAGTATAATTGATCCTTTCATTTACCTGCAATTTCATTATTTAATCTTTCTTTACTGCTGAATAGAACTCCATTGTGTAAATACCACATTGATGTTAACCACTCATCAGTTGGGGACACTTGGGTTGCTTCCATATCTTAGCTATTGTGAAAAGAGCAGCAACAAACATGGTTGTGCAAGTGTCTCTATAATAGGATCGTTCTATGGGTATATGCCAAGGAGTGGTATAACCGGGTCATGTGGCAGGTTCATTTGTTTTTCAAGAATTCTCCAGATCTAGAAACTGTTATACTAAGTAAAGTAACACAGACTCAGAAAAACAAAAGATGTATGTTCTCCCTTATTTGTGGATAGCACTAAATACTTTTAAATTCCTTGTTTTTTTAATAAGATGATGCCATACAGCAGTCTCTTCTGCTTGAAATAATGACCATCATCTCGACTTCAGCTGTGCCTGATTGCTAAACATCGTCACAATTGGGCTTGGTGACGGCTCTGCTCCTTTGTTAAAAGAGGGCCAAGCAGAATCATTGGAGCCTAAAAAGAACCTAAAAAGGGGATATTCATTGCTTAGTATCCTCAGAAAAAGAATTCTCACAACAGATGGAAAATTTATTTGTTAATGTTATTATGTCTCATAATTATTAAAAAGAAAATGAGAATGCAAAAGACGTCAAAAGGATATGGGAATAGAGATAGTTTCCAAAATAGACAGAAAAAATGAGAAAGCCTAAGCAGGTGATGAGGGTCTGTGTAGGTTTGCTATGATAGATAAAGGATGAGACAAAAATAATATATATATAATGTTAAAATTTCTAAGGTCATAGTTTAGTCCACTAGTTTAAGGAAGAAAATATACATCTAATCAAGGTTTATCTGAGTACATTTTGGTGTTTGTCAAATCTTTAGCTACATATCATAAATATCTACCACATAAATACCATGTGGGTGATTAAAAGTACCAAACTAGTGGAACCAAGCTTCTTGGATGTTTAACAGTCTTATTTTGAGGTCTGTACTAATCTGGTCAGAGGGACTTAAAGGACAGTTTTTGATCCTTGCCCTCTAAGGTCAGCTAAGTTCCAGGACCATCTCTCTTGTTCAGGGAGGCCATGGAGACCCCACCAGATGGACTTGACCACTGTCCAATCTACAAAGCAGAGGGTCAACTCAGAGGAAACATTTCCTCCATGCTTCCAAGTGAAGCTAACCACAGTCTAGCAGGACCTTTGACTTATCTTCACATAAATGGAACTGGTTAAAGAAAGGAGCCAGGGGCCCCTCTGAAAACCATGTGACCCCTAAGGAACAGATCCTCCAACAACCTGAAGAAGAAAAATAAATTGCTTTATTTGGGCCAAGTATATGGCCTTAAACACCCAAAGGGAAAGTATAACCAAAGATTAAAGCTATCAGTAGATTTCTAAAAGAGTTCAAGGGATTATACTTTCCAGGCATTAGGTTTAAAGCCATATAAAATTTTATTTAGACAACTATTTCTCATTGATGATTTTTATTTCTAAGCAGAAAGTGCTGCTCATATGTAAGACTACAAATGTTGGTCTCCAATACTGTAGTGCCCATCTCTAGCTAAGGTAGACAGCCAGCTATTGTTCTAAAATTATGGATAAATTATTTCTCCCTCTATCTAGAAGCGTTAGGGAGGGAACTGACACTGATTCTAACCACTCCAACAGCTATCAAAGTGCCTGAAAACAAATCCTGAGTCCATCATTCTTGAGTCCAGCCTTGGCAGACAAAACAACAACAACAAAAAAAAAAAAAAAAAAAAAAAAAAAAAAAAACAAAGAGAGAAGGAACCCAATAGAGGGATGCTTTTGGTGAAAGCCAAATGGATTCTGACATGAGCATTTGGAATTTGCCCTGTTCTGACTTTTTTTCTGGTTCCCTGTCTTGAACTTGTAATGCTAATTACTCTTGCCTTTACTTCTCCTTCACATCCCCTATTCACCAGTCAAGGACTTTCTCCACCCCCCCCCCCAAATAAGAGTTATGCAATTTGGGAGTCTTTGAGATAGGCTCACTGAAGGGGTACCTCAATTGCCTCACCACAAGTCCCTGTTCAGCATGGAAGAAGCAAGAGCAGTCTGCATCCCTATTTCCTATTGATAATTTGGGTAACCTCTTCAGAGGATGGTGTGATGAGAATAGGAGGTAGAAAATGGCTAGGCAGTTAGGGTAAAAAAAAACTCCAAAGAAAAGTAGTCAGTTTCTTGGCTAAAAGTCAACATATCCTTGGGCGTCTTAGCAATATACTCTGTTCCAAAGGTCAAAAATGTTGAAAGTATTTGGGAGCTCTTATCTAACCCCTACAAGATTTTAGGGTTATCTCTTCTGGTGGAGGAATATTATAGTAGCAAAAAGTCCCATAAGAAAAAAAGAAAGAAAGAAAGAAAGTCATTTAACAAAGTGGGAAAAATATATCCATCCCATTATTATATCCTAGTTATTTTCAACTGATATCATAAAGGTATTCAATAAAAGCATTCAGTACTTAAAAAATGAATAATAGAGATTAAATGAGGGATTATTTTATATAAGTTTTATATTATTAAATTATTGAAAACCCAAGCAGGGCTGAACTGTGGTTTAGGTAGAGTGATTGCTGAGCATGCAAACATATCTGGGCTTAGTTTCTAACCCATACACACATACACACAGACACACACACACTTATACAAATATACAAATCTACATATGAATATACAAACACAGTCATATACGCATAAGTGTACGCACTACATATATATACATATAGTCACATATACACACATACAGATCTACACACATCTACACACATACCTGAAGACACACACACATAAGATTACATAGTCTCAAACTTGTGGCTTCATATCAGCATTCGTGCAAAATTGAGGAAGTGTCGTGTGTAAGATTTGTTGCAAAATGAACACAGTGAGATAAATCTTCAATCTCTTATCAAATTTACTTTTTTCTCAATTTCTAGCAAGAATAAAATTGACAATGTCATTGAAGAACTTTTGGGAGCATCACGTGGTCATAGATTTTATGTAGTGCTTGGTACAGAATGTGGTTTGTTATCTATTTCTGGGTGTAGGTAGAGTCTAAGTGCCCAAATGTGCAAATCTTTAAAACAAAACAAAATCCTAACTATGACAATATGGAAAAAGGAATCCACAAGCAACTCTTTCTACAGTCACCCTAGAATGTGTAAAAGTAAGACTCATGTAGTAGACAGCAAGTTCATCTCAAGGAAGCCAGCCAGTGGGAGGATGGTTCTGGCTCATCCAGTGCTTCCCAGCTATAAGCAAATGATGTATCCTTTTACTGACACTGGGCCAACTCCTGTATGTTTGTCCCTCCAGCCTTATCTTGCCCTACTGTCCCCACAAGTCTGAATTTTAATTTGCTTTTATAACTAGAAACATTGTCAATTGCTCACAGCCTTAAAGTCCAGCATGAGTTCAAGCCATGCACTAGGCTCGGTCTGCTTCCTCTCACTTCTATGTGTGTGATGATCTAATTAATATATTTATTTTCCTTTTACAACATCTGAAAGACAGCTCTCACTTTTAAGAGTAAATGAAATCTCCCATTACTAACCATCACACTCCACATATATTTTAAAATGTCTTTATTGAAGTACAACATCTTCAATAAAATATAGCCATTATTAAGAGCATAATTGTATTACTTTTGTCAAAGCTGTAACCTGTATAACCATCAGTTAAGGAACAGCTGAATCTCCACCATCCTCACAGGTTTCCTGTGTCCTCTCTCAGTAGCTATGACAATCCTGGCTCTGCCTTCTGGTACTGCAGATTACAATTCTTTCTCCTAGAATTTCATGTAAATATGTACTGTTTGAAGGGCTGGAAGAGATGGTTTCAGGGGTTAGGAGAACTTCTACTCTTGTACAGCACTTAGGTTTGATTTATAGGACTTATACAGTAACACACAGTTGTCTGAAATTCCATTTCCATACAGTCCAACACCCTCTTCTGACCTCTGTAGGATCCTACATAGATGTGATACCCATACATACAGTCAGGCACACACACATACATATAAAAAAAATAAATAAGTAAACAAGTAAATGTTCTATTTTATATTTGACTTCTTTCAAATTCTCTCACAATTCATCAATATATCCATGTGAATTGACACCTGTTCATCACTGATGCTTAAGAATATTTTGTTTACATTGTTATGTCACAACTAGTTTCTTAGTCACTGACTGAACAATATTGCTTTGTTTCTAGTTCTTGTGTATGATTAATAATATTTCTAGGAATTGTATACATCTCTCTGTTGCATCAATAAATTTTTATTCTCTGTTGTGTAGCTAGAGTTGATGGATTATATGTTATGTGTGTTTTTAACTTCAAAGGAGACTGATAGACTGTTTTCCAAAGTTGTAATACCACTTTACATTCTATTCCACAAGTGTATAAGCTCCAGTGGAAATCGTGTACTCTATCATTTGTTTAGCACAATCTACGACTGTATAGCTCATGATGTATTTAAGTTTCTTCAAGAGCACTGGCCGTTCTAATTCAGTCTTGTCATGTAACCCAGTGCAGCAGATGCAAAAAACTATTTGGAAAGAAGGAATGAATCAAACTCTGCATGTTGGCTTTACAGCTGATGTGAGAGGATGCTTCAAATTAAAATAATGACAATATTGGGTTTGATGTTTTTCACAGCTGTTAAGTGGAAAAGGCAATCCTTTCCTGGATACCACATTTAACCCCTCCTGGCTTTACCTGCCAACCTGAAATTATTTGCTTCTATACTCAGTGTTGCAACAGCTACTGGGGACAAAATACTATTGTTTCCATGTGGTCATTCATCCTAGACCTAAAGGTCATTAAATCATCAAAGACACTGATCCAAAACTGTGAACTGTGAATATTTAGCGATAATAAATTCAATAAGCAAGTCTGCCAGCCACGGTACTTTGTCATGCTTATGACTACAGCATTATAGGAGAAATTTTTTTCTCTAGGAACAATTGTAAGTGTGCTAATTGACTTATATTCACTTTAAAAATATATAAAAAGTGTGTAGAAAGAAAAGCTTCAAAGAAAGTTTGGAACCATCACTCCACTGAAAGCCATTTCACTTAAGCTGTCTTTTTTTCCCTTAGGGGAAAAAGACCAAATGTTTATTGAAGAGAACTGTGTCTTACATGATGTTTTTTTATACCCAGGGCAACACAGAACACTTCAAGAAGTGACTGACTGAATAAAAATGGCCATGATTATCTGCTTAGTCACAGGACAGTAACAGAAATAGGCATTATAAAAAATGTGTTTGAATCAATGGAGCACTCTAAGAATGCTTGAATCGTTAATAATGGTACAGAAGCCATGTGTTAATTGTGTGGCAGGACACTGGCATCCCACCATTTCCTCAAGTACTATGAGCCTTTGAACACCTGCCTAGAAAATAAGCTATCCTTGATTTAAAGACAGATGGAAAGATTGGTTCTTGAAATCCTGAGGAACTTTCAAGTTCTGTCCCTTTACTTTGAAATCACTGATATATAAGAATTCATTGCTTAGGGGGCTGGAGAGATCACTCAGTGGTTAAGAACACGGGTTGTTCTTTCAAAAGCCTGAGTTCGAATCCCAGCACCCACATGGCAGCTAACTCCAGTCCCAGGGGGTCCGACAGCCTCTTCTGACCCTTGGGAGCATTGCATGACACAGGTGTACTTACTTACATGCAGGCAATACATGCATACACATAAAATAAAAATAGCAAATAAAATTGGAAAAAAAAAGAATTTGTGGCTTAACCTTAGCCCCAAACAAGGGAAGAACTCCAAAAGTATCCCAGCATTTTTTGTAAGTGTCTGCTCAACATTGGATGTCTTTCTTATCAATGATTTTTGAGAGAGATCTATTCTGTTAATAATTTTACACTTTAGTATTTAAGATATTAAGACAGAATTTTAGTATGAAGATTAAAAAGATGACTGTGGTAATAGGTAATAACTTTTACAATGTGGACACAAAGGGGCTGAAGTGATGGCTTGGTGATTAAGGGCACTGGCTGCTCTTGTCAAGGACCAGTGTTTGCCTACCAGTATCCTCAAGGTGACTAATAACTGTCTGTAACTCCAGTTCCAGGTGCTCCAACACTCTTTTCTGACCTCCACAGGCATTGCATAACATGTGTGCACTTACATACATGCAGGCAATACATTCATACACATAAAACAAAAATAATAAATAAAATATTTTTAAAAGCAATATGAACATACTGTGAGAAAATGACTTTGACTTAATCTTACAACCAAAAAGTTAATCCTCTACCTTGTTTATAATGTAAACAGGCTCTGTAAGTCATGTATGTCTCTTGTGACCTGGTCATAAGGCCTTAATCCTTCATGACTCTTTCTGGTTTCCAGGCAAGATAGCCTGTAAATGTGTATGTTTCACATATCAAAGCATCAAGGCTTTGCTTATTGTAAAAAATAAGATAAATCAAAAACCATCTGTTTGTAGTGGTCGGTAGCATTCTACATCTAAGGATCAAAGGATTACGCTCTCTGATAGATAGGGGTGAGTCTAACTTTACAACCTCATCTTATTCTTGAGATACTGTCTCAATAAAGAATGAAAAAATCCCTTGCCCAAGAGCACAGTTCTAAGGAAAATCAGAAGGAACGGGTTCTTAGCAGTTCAGGTCTACTCTTGCCTCAAAACGGATACTGAGTCAGGCTGGTCTTTACTAAGACATGGCCAACCGCAATGTGACATAGAAAAGGTGCAGGTGACAGATTGAGCAAATATGGCATTTTAAAGACTATATGAATTCCCCAACTACTAAGGGCTTCATAACCATTGGTTAACCTTAAGATTACAGACACAGTGCAGTACACAGCTAGAGAAGGTATAGAGCGGACTGAGGTACTATTTTCTTCTTTTGATTTTCTTCCATGAAATTCCTTTGACATCACTCAGAGGAATGAGAAAACAAACAAAACCCTGCCCCTGAGTATAATCTGAACATCTAATATGTCATATATTCCAATTTATGCACAGATTAATGGGCTATTATATTATTCAAGATGAGCATTGTGGGGCTAGCAGGAAAGCTCAGTGGGTAAAGGTGCTTGCAACCAAGATAAATTGATTCTAATCCTTGGAATTCTTATAGTAGAAAAAGACAATCCTGCATGTTGTCCTATGAACTCTACATATGCACCATGGCATGTGTATGCACAAACACACACCACCCTCACACACAAATAAAATAACTGCAAAATTGTCAAAGTTAAGTACATATGATTTTATGTAATTTCAAAATTTGTTAATGAGATATTTTTATTTGTAAATGGATTCCTTTAATTTTGTTATGCATTGGCAACCACTTGTTTGAGCAGCCCCATAGGAAACACGCATTCCAGTTATTACTGAAATTTGAAAAAAAGGTTAGAAACAGAACAAAAGCACTTTATGGTTTATAAAAACATGAGGTGAAAGGGTTTGGCTTAGGTTGAGGAAAAGTCATGGAAAGAATTTTACCTTATAATAATGTGGATCATGAGCAGTCACATACTGTAATTCCAGTGACCTAAAAACCAGTGTGAGATTTCCACCTGTGAAGCTGTGTGTGTGCCGTGATGCATCATCACTGGTATTTATGGAGCATTTAGTGATAATTTCTATTTTTTCTTAAGTTTTATTAAGATGTAATTGATTAAAAAACTATATATCTAATATAGGTAACATGACTTTTGATAAATGTATGCATTGTGGATGATTCCTGGTTATCTGGTTATCTCCATGCAAAAGAATGAAATTGAATGCTTATTTTACCTACAGTTCCTGAAATAATCAACTCAAAATACATTAAAGGCATAAAGAGAAAACTTGGACCAGTTAAGCTCTACAAGTGATAACAAAGCTCTTGATATTGATCCTGGCATTGATTTTTGGAGATAAATCTGGAAAGAGGCAATAAGAAAAAAGAACATAGTCAAGTCAAAGAAAACAACCAGCAAGTTGTAAAGACAAGGACTTACTTTTCTCATTGGCTAATAGCTGGTTTATTCTGGTTTGTAGATTGAGGGTCACAGTCCTTCACAGTGAGGGAGGCAGGACAGCTGGGGTCTCAGGCAGCGGAGGTCTAAGGCTGCCGCATCGCATTGCACCCACAGTCAGGAAGCATCGGGAAAGCCGATGCTCGGCTTGTTTTCTCCTCATTGTTCCGTTCAGAAGTCAGCCTGTGAGATGGTAGCACCACAGTTAGGGTGGGTCACTCCACCTCAGTTAACCCAGTCCACAAATTCCTCCTCCTACATGTTTGGAGATTTGTCTCCTTGGTAACTTTAGACATTAAAAGTTGTGCCATCTGGGAAGTGGGTGTATAGTTGAATAAGATGGTTTTGGCTGTTCTCTCAGATACACACACACAGAAAAAAAAATCAACAAATTAAAAAATGAATTATATTTGAGGAGGAAGCATAAAAATTTATGTCATGTTAATTAGTAGAGGTGATAAATATTACCATTGAAATCTACCGGATGACTTTACAGACATACACAGGCGCCATGGATCCGAGTGCAACAGATTATAACTAGTAATAATCAGATACATACACATTAGAGACGCATGCACCAACATCTCAGTGTTAGTAGCAGAAACGATGAATGTTTCTGTAAGAAACAGTATATTTTAGAATGAAATGGAGATCTTCTTTGAGGGTTAAAAACTAATTCAATTTTATGTTCAATATTGTATAACTATATTGATTCAACAGTAAACCTAGAAATTTTATAAACACTTTTGAAGGAGCTGTGTCTTTGCTCTGGAAACTGTTATTGGGCATGTTAAAGCTGTAATGATATGCTTCTAAAAAAATAAAAAATAATATTAAAAAAATGTAGGAAACAGCATATCTTGAAATGGAGGTCTTCTTTAAAGGGTAAAAAATCATTCAATTTTATATCTTACAGGGTTTATGCTGAGTTCAAAATTATATAACTGTATTAATTCAACTGTGAACCTAAAAATTTCCAGCCACTTTTGAAAGAGATGTATCCTTGCTCTGGAGTGTGTTACCGAATATGTTAACGCTGTGATGAAATGCTTGTTCTATTCATGTGGTTATTAAATTAAAAAAAAATTAAATTCTTCAAAATAAACCAAAAAACAAACAAACAAAAAATTGACAATGTTAAAAGTTACCCAATCTATGGAATGAGCAAACATGCTTGCAAACCTGTATATGCAATACAGAGAATAGGGTCCAAAATTTATAATTAACAGAATTCAATTAATAGACAAGTAAATTATTTTGCTTAAAAATGGGCAAAGTACTTGAGTAGATATTTAATTGTGTATACACACACACACACACACACACACACACACATATATATATATATATGTGTGTGTTCATTCATTTCTATAGTTTCCTTTTGGCAGTGCTGAACATTGAATGCAGCAGTGCACACATGCTCTCCCTGTTCTTACTTGAGCAAAATCCCCAACCCATTCATGCTTTGTATTTAAGAAGTCTAAGAATTAACTTTCTCAGATTTTTTAAATTATAAAATGTATTTAAAAAGTTTTTTGTATTTTTTTGATCCCCAAAAATATTACCGAGGCTAAATGCAACCCAGGTTTTTGGAAAATCAACTTAATAGCTATTAAACATTATCCTGGAAATGTATCTGAAAGCTGTGTTTGAGAATCTTTACATTGTACATTTTATATAATGTAGCAACTCCTTGGAAAAGACCAAGGTCTTTCTGATGAAGTTTAATGGAGGCTGTTTGTGGAAACAGAAATAACATAAATAAATCCAGATGTATGTGTGTACTGATATATTAATGTATACAATTATGTACAGATATGTATATGTATGCCTGCATGCACAAATGTATGTAAATGTGAGCTGATGAGTGATAAGCAATTGGCTTATTCTAATATGGAGGGCAATGACTTCTATAACTTGGGATGGGCATGCTGGAGCCCTTGAAAAGCCAATGATGTGGTTCCATTCAAAAGTTGTTGGTCCAGCTTGAGACTCAAGAGGGATGTATTGACTCCAGCCAGAAGATAGGAAAAGACCCAGCAGATGTCTCAGGTCACGTATTCAGATACAGAACTTCCCTTCCTTGGCGGAGGGCCATTTCTTTGTTTGATTCTGGACCTTTGACTAAATGGCTGTTATATTAAGGAGGAAATCTGTTACTATATTTGCTATTTCAAATGTTAATCATATGCAAAATCATCTCCATACACACACTCTTGTTACGCTGTTCCAAGTCAAGCTGTTACATGAAATTGACAATCACAGTGGGACATCCTAGTAACTTATAAAACTTGGGCTTATCTAAAATTTACAAGGAATTCAGTGGTTTATCAGCAAAGTTTAGAAGAATTGGGAGCAGGGTACAAAAGGGAACATTTTGCATCAGAAAACTAGTGAAGTCTCCTTAAATGCCATTCTTCAGGGTAAGTTTTTTCTGTGAATCAAAATGGATGAAAAAGTAAGATTAAAGTAGACCCTCTTGGAAGAATGTTTAAGAAATTGGTATAACAATGAGAATATAAACTCACATAATTATTTTTAATCAGATATTTTCTCTTTTGGCTGTAGTCTGTTTTTCTCATTTCTTCATTTACTTAGCTGAAATATATACAGTTGCACCATAAACTATTCCCAATTACTGTTCAGTGTGTGTGTCTCTTTTCTGTTTACCTCAAGCCACGATGAATTTAGACTTACGTGATATTTTCTGTTTCTTATGCTGTTTCCCAGTGTGTGAATTGCACATGTAGATGAGTACACATAAAATAATTGTTTTGGTTTCTTGACACATGGGTGGTAAGTTACTTGTGGAACATGCACAAAGCTCTCAGTTCAATTCCCATCTGCAAAAACATGCCTTAATTATAGATACAGACATCTAGTTTTTAGAAAATAATTAAGAAACTAGCCCCAAGATAACTCAAATCTTGTTTTCAAATAGGTAAATTTTGGATTTGGCACCTGGACATTTGTTTCCCCAAATAAATCTTGTCCTTTAATTCTGAAACTATTTAAATTGAAGAATAAATTTTGGAAACACTTTATCATTTGGTATATTTTAGGAATTGAGATTTATTTTAAAGATGTGTTGGCTGCTTCAAGGATATTACAAATTAACCACAGAAATAGAGACAGACTACATAAAATAAAGGTTATTCAGACATTTTCCAGACATCAGAACTCAACCTCCCAAATGTCCTAGGAATCATTATCAGACAAAACTGCTTGAAACAAAACTCCAGTCACATAAACTCTCTATTCAAAGGTTGTCAAAGTTTGCACTGAGCATAAATGCAATTACACATGAGTATCTTCCAAATGGTTTTTGAAAAATTTAACCTATTTCTCTATATAATTCTTTCTTTCTTTTTCTTTCTTTTTCTTTCTTTCTTTCCTTCTTTCTTTTTGCCTCCCTCCCTCCCTCTCTCCCTCCCTCCTTCCCTCCCTCCCTCCCTTTCTTCCTTCCTTTCTGTTTGCAATGGAGTTTCTCTGTAGCTTCAGCAGGCCTGAAACTTGCTATGTAGACCAGGATGGCCTCAACCTCACTAAGATCTCCTACCTCTGCTTCCCTGGTGCTGGGATCAAAGGGATGCTCCACCACATAAGCCAATTTCTCTCTTTTTTATACATAGCTTTTAAGATAATTAAACTAAGATTTCTTTTGTTTTCAAAATTTTATTAACTCTCTCTTCTCTATTTCAGTTTGAAGGTTTTCATTTGTTTTTTTTTTTTTTTTTTTCACTTACGGGACCCATCACCTACTGTAAAGTTTCCAGTCTTTTCAAATACCATGCCATTTGGAATCTGTTTCTTCAAAATGGAGACACAAATTCTTTAATCAGATCTCTGATGTAACTTAGTGCTTTTCTTATGGTAATTTTCTCTTTTGGTGAAATTGTTTTAGTTCCTAACTTAGATTATATTCTTTTTTGTACAATAAATCTTAAAATATCAATTTATTTGTTCCTCCATTGATCAATTAGCAAGATAAACTATTATATGATATAAAAAGTCTATTTAAGGATATTCCCTCTGACAATGAAAAAGCAAAACCCCAAGACAACGTTATGTGAACAGTGTCCTCTCACAAGCTTCTTCGACAATCCTTAGAATTCCAATTGTTAGGAACTTGGAAAGGATTTACTTCACTTAGCTAAAAACACAGGGTCGAAATTGTAATAACAGCAGAAGACATGCTAGCTACAAGTACATTGACCCTATTTGAAAGAGATGATGGTAGAAATCATAATTTCTGTCAAATTTATTATACAACTCTATTCAATTAAAATGCCTCAGGGAGAAAGGAAGACAAAAGAAAGAATAAGATGCAGCATTTCTGACCCCAAGAGGAATCCACAACACGAAACTCTCTTCTAAGAAAATATGGCTGATCTTTGCGTCGGACTCCACATGTTTGAAGGTCTTCTGGACTTAGCCCCTACGTGAACTTGTAAAGAACAAGCACTCCTGCTCTTAGGTGACCACATACTCTAGCTTCCAATCATGATCCAGTATGATGACAGAGCGCTGGTTACTATGTGAACATTACAGCCAGCCTCAGGAGGGAATACCAACACAGGCCCTGAATTATCCTTTGATCAAAACATCCTTGACATAAGTCAAAACCGGTATGATTAAAACCCATTGGCCACAATGAGTGCTTTGTCCATTTCTGACTAAAAAGGAGACTTGGATACATCTTTGTTCTAGGTTGCTATGGACACAGCTAAACATAAGGGAGCCTCTGACCACAGAAGATAAGAGAGAATGCATTGTGGGATATCTTATAGGGTTAGTCAGAAAGGCCACTGGATTTTTAGGACATCTTTTGAGGTACTTGAAAGTATATTTCTAGTACAATAATGAAAATAAAATGTCACAGAGATCAGAGAGAACAGAGTAAGGAAGATGACACAGTACATCCTCAGTCACAGGCAACATTAGTCTATGGAAGAAATGTGAGTATACGAAGGCCTCTAGGAAGAGCTTCTGTGATAAGATAACAGGAAGGGTTATTACAGTTTTCCAAGAAAGAGTAGTGAGTCTTAGGAGATGCAGTTAAGAATTTGTAAAGAATAAGAACTGAGAAATACCTCCCACAGGCAAGTTTGGAAACACATTGACTAGAGGAAGATGACGAGAGGATTCTTCCAGATAGGTTTCCAGATAGTTCCTCAGCTTTAAAAAAAAACCGTTAACTAATTAGATAAAACAGCCCAGGTTGAAAATGGATAGTGTTTGAAAGGCAGTTATAAAGACTAGGATAAGAGCCTCTAAATAAAATCAAAGGACCGTATGTAATCCTGTGCATCACAGTCTCTGCAGGGGAAGAGCTGCTTTAGCTCCTCTTGAAACTCACGTGCCCGTTAATAAGAAACCTGATTGAAGATTTTTGCTTGAATGTATTTTGCTCAGCTCTGAAGAAATATGTTTAGTAGACATAGTAAAAACGTTTATTTCACAAAACTGCAATTGGCTTCATACCAGCACTGCTATTGCTTAATTATGGATTTCTCAAAAAGATTTTTCTCTCCTTCAAAAATCTTGCTGTCACAGACAAATTCTTAGTTGGTTCAGGAACAAAATGCTGGCTTCCCAAGCAGAAAGCCAGCTATATGAAATGCTGAAAATTCACCAATAGCTTTTTCAGTGAAACTATAAATAACATCTATATTGTGCCTTGGGAAAACAAGTACCAGCTCAAAACTTTATTAAATGTTATTTTTTTGCTTGAACTGCTGTGTAAGTCACCTATAGGCTAAACCTCATAACTTACGTTTTACCCTTAGCAGATAGAGAAGAAGGTAATGTGTTTACCACTTATTGTATTGCTTCCCAAAATTTCAACACATACATACATACATACATACATACATACATACATATATACATATATACATACTTATTTTAGAGGTAGAAAGGAAAACTTACAGGGAAGGAAAAGGAGAGATGACATTATTCCTGTTGGATTAAAATTTAACTGACGGGGTTAAAGATCTATCTTATAAACAGTACTTTATTGCCATATATGTTTTCTGATCTCTAATGTTATGTACACTGGGGATCAGTCTTACTGCAATGAATACTATTCACATTGTAGATATTATTCAAAGTATGCACTTTCTATAAACTCTGACATATGGAGACTGTACATTGCTTAAATAAAATGAAGTATTTTAAATGAACTTTTGTTTTAGAGAATTCCATACATGTTTGAGCACATTCACTTTATTTTCCCCTCAAACTCTTCCCATGTGCTGCCACGTGTTCCTCCCAACTTCATGTGGTGTTTTTGTTTGCATGTTTGTTAACTCACTAAGTCTTTACTGCCACCCACATATGCATGTGTGTGGGGCCAGCCACTGGAGCATGGGAAACCTACCAGTGTGCACATCCTCAAAAAGAATGAGTCTATGTCTCCACAAGCTATCTATTGCCAATAGCTTCCAATACGGGGTGGGGTCTGCAGATCATCTACTTTATTTATGCTAGAATACTGACTGGCTTGTCTTGTGTTGGTAGGCCTTGTGCAGATAACCACAGCTGTTGTGAGTTCACGATTGTGATAGCCACCTCATGTCTAGAGGATGGCAAACCGTGGCGTCCTCCCATCCCCTGACTCCTGCTCTCTTTCTGCCCCCTCTTCCATGATGCTTCACGACATAGTTTATTTTCTAGTTGGTGAAAAGCTCTTGAGAAATAGTTGCTAATTTCTGAAAGGTACCTGACAGAACAAATCACTTTTCCATATAAAAATCAAGTTATCACCAGAAAGACATATTTCTTGAATTGAAGATCTGTCAGTAAAAGATTTAATAAAATCCTAGGACCAAAATATTTGTGTAAAAATGGCAGGCGAGAAGAGTAGAATGGAAAACAATTACAAAGGTACCTGAGGCAGTGCGGCTGACTGTTATGATTTGTCTCTCCATTCTTACTTAGTCCAATAAATCTACTGAAAAGAGGTCCCAGATTTCTTCATTATATTTTAATTTAAAATTTTATGAAATTAAGTTGCCTTTATATATTTCTGCCCCAAATCCCAGGAAATATATATAAAAAAGAATGATTTGCTAAAATGGGATAGGAGTAAATATCTAATTTTCTTTGGGATATTATTTTTAAAAATAGCATAGCACATTATATCCCAAGCCAGCTGAAGGCTCAGGTGGGGAGAAGAACTAAAAGTGGAGGAAGATTGCAGCTCAGCTTGTAAGAGGTCTGATTTCAGTTCCTCTGCAATATCAGGAAGGAGAGAAGGGAGTAACCTGGAGAGCTGCTGGGTATGTCCTCTGTGGTCTTTGAAGAGCTGTTATCTTGCTGTAGAGCTTTCTATTCCAGTTTCTAATTTCTTTTATTGTGGTCGAGATTTATGTTAGGAAGTGAAAGAATTATGTTCAGTTTTCAGACAGACAAGAAAGTTTTGGCATGACAATTACTAAGGAAAAAAACCAAAGAAATAAAGAAAATGAACTTTTTGCTTTATTTTGGAACTCTGAAGGGAACTGGTATTGGCATTATTAATGAATTTATACTAAGTAACACTCTCATTAGACACTATTCTTTTATAACAGGTGTCATATTGACCTGGAACCATTTGCTCACACTTCTCTTTTATTTCAGATACCAAGTTCTTTAAAAAATAATGTCTTACACATTTTTTGATCACCATCGTAAGTGTAGATGTCTGATGTAAGAATGTGTGTTAAAGTCACCTAGTTGAGATCATCCCATTGTTTTCCTGTTTGTTTTCTTTCCCCATGTAAACTCTTTCCCTAATACAGTTCACTGTTCATAATTAGATCTTTACTTCTGATGAATTTAAATATACATGTCATTTGTGAGGATGTTTAAATATTACAAAACATATATAGCTGTAGTGAAAGAGCGAAGATGGGCATATAGCATCTTCCTGTGAGAAAGCAGTATAGAAATGCTATAACAGGATGAATGTGGTCCTTGAATCTTCCAGTGGGGGGTTATGATGAAGCTGAGAATAACTGTGCCCCAAAGCCACAAGAACTGCTTAGACCAGTGCAGCTCCTAGTGCACATGAGAACTATGTGTCTCCTCTGGTAGGACAGCCACTCCTAAAAGGATAAACTTGACCATGGATGTCCCTCATAAATGGATGTTCTCCAGAAAATTCCTGCCTGGATTGGAAGAGTTTGATAATTCCCATATCTATTCCCCTTAAGTCTGATGATTGGCTCATCAAGTGGCAGAACATGGACTATATGTAATGATTTCAAACACATTTCTGGTATGTCTTAATAGAGTTATTAATACTTAGGGCACAGTGTTTATTTTCCAAGATACCAAGTTCTAGAAAATATAGATATTGATAAAGATCCTTTTTTCCTCATTGGACATTGATGGTTCACAAAGTGAGGGGGAAAAGCAGTATGTAGTTATGAAAAAATGAGCATAATATAATTAAACCATTCTCCAATCTTCCTTCTGCATTCCATTCCTGCAAATAATGTTTTATGAATGTTCTAGTGTGCTTGACCAAAACCAACTGGGGATGGAGTTTATTTTATCTTACATCTCGCACATCACAGTTCATCACAGAAAGAAGTCAGGGAAGGAACTTAATGCAGGAAAATGGAGCACAGACCGCGGAGGAACGCTGCTTACTAGCTTGCTCAGCCTTCTTTCTTACACAACACAGTTATACAACTCAGGGGTGGCACCACCCACAGTGGGCTGGGCCCTCCCACATCACTCAATAGTCACAAAAATGCCCCACAGACATAGCCACATGCCATCCAAAGGAGGAAATTTCTCAGGTGAGGACACCTCCATCCAGGTATGTCAAGTAGACAACTGAAGCTAACAGAATGCATAAAAGAGAAACAGATGCATGAGGCACCTATCCATTCTTTGCAGACCCAAGAAGGTTTTCCTACGTTCTATACCCCAAAATAAAACTCTTGGTAGGATCTTGAAAAATAAGAACTGACTTAATTAGTCAAAGTGTTCATACTCACTATGGCAATGAGCATTGACTTCTGTTTACATACTGTAGAATCTGCTTTGTAGAATCTGACTGACTTGCAGAAATACGAAGAAGCAAAACTAAAGGCCCAGAGAAGATGTTGCAAAACTAAGGTAGTAAAATCAACATATATTTGTTGTATGATATTATGGCTTGGATGTAAATGCTCCTGACAGGGTCATGTTTTTGAACATTTGATTGAATTTTGTTAGCTTACAGAAATTTAGGAGCTGTAGCCTAATTCCAATAGGTGGGTCACTTAGAGGTGGGACTGGGATTTTGTAGCATGGCATAATTTCTACTTTACCATCTCCATATCCTGGTCTTCTAGAAAATGAGAAGCTCTATCTCCACACTTCCAAACATTTGGATTCTTTCTTGCCTTCCCCATGATTTTACTTTGTCATAAATCTCTGCACCAAAATAAGTCCTTTATTCCTAAAATTTCTTTGTATCTGGTAGTTGATCGTAGTAAAAAGAAAAGTAACTAATACTGATAAGAAAGCTATTTCTTTGGGAATTCTAATATAGGGATCACGTTCTTAGTACTTAAATAGTTCTTACTAGGAATTTCAACAATTCATTGAGCATTTTGCTCATTCGTCAATGAATAAAACTTTCTCACACCTTTTGGACTTTGTCCCTTTAATTCTCTGTTTGTGAACTGCAGCCCTGCTGTCTCCTCTCCATGTCTCTTCTGATACAATTCAGTCATGCATCAGTTTTCTCTGCCTGTGTGAATGAAGTCTGGTGCTGACCCTTTCATAGCTTCTGATAGAGCCTCTTATTTGTTCACAAGTAAATTCATCTAGACTTGTAACTACGGCAGTTTTCAGTTCCTCAGTGTTAAAACATTCACTGATGCTTTCCTGTTCTGGTATTCTAGAATCATTTAGTTCAGAGTTCCATTTGTGCTGATTTTGGTGTTCTGATTCTCAGGAGATCAGCTGACACATATTTTGTGAAATTGGGAGGAAGTTACTAACCTTATCAAAGATGATTTCATTAATATAGAATAACATTTGTAAGCTGGCCAGTTTTCTGTTAAACAACATCAACATTTTTATTGATTTCTAGGTAAAATGAAAGTCTTTGTGTTCTAGATTCAGATAATTTTAAACTTTCCAACAACATCCTTAAAAAGAAGAGTAAAATAACTATATAACTAAGCAATTATTTCTAAAGTAACTAAGTTGACTACAGTTATGAAATGTATAAGTATGACCAAACAATAGTTTGAACAAAGGCATGAATGTTTACTTCAATTACTTTTATTTTGCTGTGATAAAATATCATGACCAAAAGCAACACACAGAAGAAAAGTTCATTTTATCTTGCAGGTTCAGAGGGGTCGTGTTCATCATGGAAGAGAAGGCATGACATAGGGCCAAGAGCAGGAAACAGGCTGGTCATATTTTATCTACAAACCAGAGGCAGAGAGAGAGAGAGAGAAAGAGAGAGAGAGAGAGAGAGCAGGAGGTGGGGTAAGACTATAAACTCTCAAAGTCCACACCCAGTGCTGTATTTCCTCCAGCAAGACTCAAACTCCTGAAGGTTCCATAACCTTCTACAACAGTGCCTATAACTGGGGTCCAAGTGTTCAATACATGAACCTATGGGGCAGTGCCACATTTAAACCACCACACTTTCATAACAGGTTGGCAATACATGTCAAATATATTTAATAATTTATCAATACATAAGTAAGATGTGAAGGGTAAGAGCTCTTCTCATTCACAATATTTTCTACCTTACAGAAAAAGGAAATGTTCAACTTAATGATTTTTATTATGAGATATAAGTTCATTTTATCTTGAAAACTGTACTCTGTTAACAAGTAATTTATATTTCATTTGAAAGTTAATAGAAACAAATTCATAACAAGTAGACCCATTTACTTTCATAAGCAATTTTGGCATTATTCATGACCTTAAATATACTGTGTTTTTTCATCTGTTAAAAGAGATGTTTCAACTAATGAGCTTGTTTCTGGCTGATTTTACTATTCTACAATATAAATTATTTTTGTCATCTATATACAGAGAGGATGAGATCAGATAAATCAAATTCTAGGTCATGGAATTCTTTTGCTGTTTCTGATTCTCAGTGAAATAGAGAAAAAATAAATAATGGGAAAATCCATTCACATAGATTCAGCTGTTCATAGTTACAGAAAGACTTTGATACCTAAATAAGAATAAGAACAAGAACATTAACACTTTAGTACAAATGTTGACCTTTTCCAAATATGGGTTCTGTATATTTCTTTAAAATTTCTTTACAGTTTCTTAACATATATGTGAAACCTCTGCCTGTTTTTTCTCTCACAGTAATGCCACAAGTCTTGTCTCACCAAAGTATGATCTGAATACAAGGTCTTTCCTGGGGTTTGCCCGAAGAAAAGTCTAGGAATAAGACATGATTTATAACAAAGTCAAACTTCAAATTTACAGTGTGTTTGTATTAACTATCTGAACTGTGGGAATCATCCTGTATCTAACGTCCTTTCTCCTCAAACAATAGAAGTTAGTAATAAATGAAGACTGACATAAATTATATGTACTGTGGTTTTATTTCCTCTCCTATACCCTAAATTCCGTATATTTCACTAGGTAATAAACTCAATAAAGGCCATAACTTATTAATAGCAAAGACTATTATCAATATTGAATCTTATTGTAAATTATTCTTTTATTATTTTATCTTTTCTTGCTTCCAACTCTATGTTTCAGTAAAGGACTGTGGTGGCAAATGTTTTTCCAATATGTTATTAACTCCTCAACCATCTTTTTCAAAATCTCGACCAGATATAATATCTCTCTGTTTTACTGGAAACAGAATACAATGTTCCTGTTCCTCAAAACTAAATTTATTCTCATATCAGTTCCATTTACTTGGGAAAATAAACATTCAAAAGTGAGATTTGTTTGATCACTTTGATATTTTACTTGTAAAACAACACATAAATTAAGAAATACTACACAGTCTAAAGCCTGATAACCATAACAGCTGTCAAAACAACCTACCTCTATTGGTGTCACTGTTATTTGGGGAGTAACAACAGCTTTCTAATTGGACTTGGAGCCCTCCCGATGGGAGTGAAATCATGGGTGGCACTGTAAATACAGTCAAATGCCCATGGCTGGAGAGGTCATAGATCCTAAAGAAAACCCTATCTCTGTCATGTCTCTAGACAAATGAAATTTCTTACCATATGCTACACATGAATCCTTACATATAGAGAGAAGTATACTCTACCCCATTCATCAAAGAAGCTTCTTTTTTCAACAGATGAAGGCTACTGCAGAATCCCAGAGCTGCTCAAACACAGAGAATATACATCTGAGAGATGCCCAGTCCTAGATGATATATGTACGGTCAAACCCCTACACCTAAGGTTCATGGAACATACAGGAATGGGAGGTAGAGAGAAAACTAGTGTATCCCTCAACTCTTACCAGTGAAACTTCATTATACAACAGAGTGTGAGGCACACAGAAGGTCACAATCGATAGTTTTAAAGAATAAGAGACTGCAAGTGTGAGTCCCTGGATAGAACTACTGCATTAAGCCTCACTCATCCATGACTCAGGGACCATTGTGGAAGAGGGGCAGAAATTTTTAAGAGCCAGGGTTAGTTCATGTACACAGGGACATAGAGGTTTTCAGGCCACTGGAAGTGGAGACATAGGTAAACATGTGGCAGTGGTGGCATCGAACATGGCACCCATGCTAACTCAGTAAGACAAGGGCCCTTAAGAGCAAGGGAAATGGGTAGTGGACCAACCCTAATCTGGGAACTGTTGGACACTGATTACTATTGGGTGAGAGAGCGTGGACCTTACTTATGATCTCTAAATAGGCTGACAAGACTGCAGTGGGTGAATTTGTGCTGAGGGGCAAATGCTTGACTGGATAGGACTTAACATGTATGGCAGAATACATAAGGTCCAGTGGGAGATGTAAGGGGACATGGATGTAGGAGGGGTCTAAATTGATTAAGAATTGTTTGAAATGTACAAAAGCAGGCTGGAGAAACAGCTCAGAGGTTAAGAGCACTGATTGTTCTTGCAGAGGACCCATGTGGGTTCAATTCCCAGCACCCACATGGCAGGTAAATGACTGTCTTTAACTACAGTTGCAGGGGATCCGACACCCCCTTCTGACCTCCGCAGGCATTGTGTGACGTGAGTGCACTTACACACATACAGGCAATACACTCATACACAGAGAATTAAAATAATAAAAGAAAAGTAGAAATGTACAAAAGCTCAATTTAAAACATTTTGAAAAAGAAATACTAGAAGATCATATACTCTTGATTATTTTTTAAAATGTGTAAAGAAACTCTTTACAATCTAGGCTGGCTTTAATTTTTTTCTCACTTGTGTTTTCCTAGAGGTTTTCCTTTAAAACACTGAAAATTAATTCAAAGTACTTATATTGCTAGTACAGTCTGAGTTACTGAATCGAGAAAAATTAACATCTTCTAATCAGATATGGATGATTTTTATGTACCTATCACCTGAAAAGTTGTGCTTCTCTCTAAAAAGGATTGTTAATGACAAGCAAATATATATTGAAAATCTTATTTAATTTGGTTTTCCATGGCTCAGCACACTCTAATCATTTCTCCCAAGTCATATTTTTGCCCTGAGGTTCATTCTAGTCTGTTATTCATATAAAGACAGCCTTACAATTATGCTTTCATCATCATTAACAACAAAAGTTATTTAAGTAACAATGACAGATTCTTCCACAATAAGGTTTCCACCAGTTTTAAGATACAGTATTTTATACATTTTATTTCCCTTATTTATTTAAGATTCAATTATAATATGCATAGTAGAAAACCTTGCAACACAAAACTTCTTATGAGCTTACGTGTAGCATTTTGAGTTTTATGAAGAATAAAATGTATTTGTTTGAAATTTCTATATTTTTAACTATCTTATTGATTAACGTGAGATCAAGAAATGAAAGTAATCTCTTATTCACTCCCTAGAATAAGAAAGAAGATGTGCATATTAGTTTCCCTGACCCCAGTAAAATTCAGATAAGACCGATTTCATCTAGAATTTTCACAGGCCTGATTTTTCATAGAAGTTCAATTACAGTATTGTCATTTCCCTACACCACATATTATTGTATTTACAAAATGAATATTTGAAATAAAACATAAGCAGTAATATAATTTATATGCAACATTGTATTTTACTTGCAAAACTGTCATTTTCAGTACAGCTATGAAATACAGTTGATGAATATCTTTGTATTATTTAAGTTTATCATAAAAATGAGTGATGTTTATTTGATTATATGTTAGTGTGAAGAGGAATGAATATTAAACCAAAAATTTTATGCATCAGAAAATCAAATCTAGAGAAAACTTTATTTCTTATACTAAATTGCCTGTAAAGGTATGAAATATTAATTTTAGCTTTAAACATGCATTTTAAGTACACTATATATTCATTTATTTAGCTGAAATGCTTTTAAAAGCTAAGCGCAGATACGTTATATAAGAGATTACTGTCATTTCTTGATTTCACATTAATCAATAATGTAATTTCTTCAAGATAATGCATTTGAGGATCAGCTTGGGGAGCAAGAGAGTGAGAATGAAAAACAGGAGGATAGAAATTAGAAATTCCTTAACTGTAACACATTCATGATGGTTGAATACAGTGGGAATTTTTTCTTTAAAAGATTTTCTTTTTCATAACCATGATTCATAAGGGATCTAAATTGGATGGTTTTTTAAATGAAAGTCACAAAAAATCAGTAAAAATATACATTAAAAATGTTTCAAGCTTAAAGTAAAAATTTTGAAATACAGAGGAAAAATAAATTGGAAAGTAAAGCATGGGCATGCTCATTGCATTTAATGCATTAGTCCTGAGTACTTGTATCCTGGAATGCTGGGATGTCACAGAGACTCTTCAAGCAGATATTTTGTGACAGTAGTGATTGTGGTCATGAATATGAGCAATTGTGACATCTATTTAAGAGTGTAAACAGGGCAACTGTCCATGCACAAACCTCTAGCAAAGCTGAGGGAGGCATGCTGCACCAGAGGGAGTGTCTGCACTTAACTGCCTTTTTAACCCCAGCTTTCAGGTTAATATATGCAGTCCCCATGACCCAACCAGGAGACCCTGTAAACTGCCATCCTCCATAGACACAGTCCCTAGTCCCACCCTAGTATTGTACCCCAACTTCAATTCCTGTCCCAAAGGCATAGGCCATAGTCTAGACCTGTGGAGAGGGTCTCAAAGGCATCCCAGAGATATGAAACATGAGACCTTAGGTTTCCAACCAGACTCTGAAATGTTTTTTTTTTCTTTTTTTCAAACAAACAAACAAAACTAATAAAACTTTATCCAGACATAGAAAACGAGAGAAAAAATCCAAACATAAAATACAAGGCTAAGGGGAAACTGACCACAAGTACACTGTAATAAAGTCATCATAAGGAACAAGTCTGGATGAGTGTGTGCCCACATAAGTGTCTGATAAGACAGAAAAAACAGAAAAATGTTTAGAAACATGCCGTACATTAAGGCTGATTTTCAAACAAATTGGGACAATCTGAAATGACCTGTGATGAGTACAGGAACTGATTGCTGTGACATCTTAAAATGCAAATCTATCTGCTTACGTGGTGATTACAAGTGACTACTGTACGCTTTAAAACTCCGACAAACTTTGATTTACATGTTCTCACAATAAAAAAGTATCTGAGATGATCATCTTAATTAGCTTTATGTGATCCATTTCACAATGTGTATTTATCTGTGCACATATATGTCAATAAAACCACACATGCTACATTGCAAGTGTATATGTGATTTAACTTGTTAGTCATACTTTAGCAAAACTAGATGGAAATAACTCATACGTCATCAAATGTCAGAATATCAGAAGAGTAGTTGAGATGTCTAAGAAAGTGTCACAGCCAGGAGCAGCCTTATGAAATATATTCAGTAAAATCTAATCTGTAGTCTTCAGGAAATCATGAATGAGCAGTGATTCATAACGTTAGCAAAAGTACTACACTAATGCAAATATTAGCAATATGGAGACCTGGGACTGTGGAGATAGCTCAGTCTCAATTGGTTAAACACTGGTCTTATAAACATGAAGATCTCAGCCAATGAAAAAGCCTGTACCAAACAAAAACAAAACAAAACAAGATGAACGGCTTCTAAGACATGATACCTGAGGCTCACTTCATCACACCTGGTCATACACACATATGGGCACCTGTATGTACATCTACATGAACACAAATGTGCGCACACTCATCTAATGAAAATAATATGAACATCTAGTTTTTGAAGATAGCGAATTGAAAAACCAGACTAATTTTAAAAATGGATTTGATAAAATTCTTGCAAATATAATTTTAGTTTCCCCTGTATATTTCAAATTAATAATGTATCTGATTCACCACTCTAAATTCCTGAGCATTAAAGTCAGGCAAAAAGTCATCGATTGCAATCATCATACATTTCAAACAATATTCTACAGTCAAAAACATGTTGACTCAGGAACCCCCTGAGAAATACACATACAGTGTCTGAACGTCAGTGCATGTGTGTACCTGGGGCTGAATGGCAAAGAGCAGAGTGCCTGATGGGAGAGACCTCCCTTCAACTTGTTGGTCAGAGTAGTCCAAGCAATTCCTCAAACAACACAAGCTATTGCTTGAGCCCTTGGTTATCGCCCAGAACTTGATGGTAAGACCCTACTGCTGAAGACAGGACATACTTCCGACATAGGACTTGGAGCAATGGAGCAGGAACTGACCTGGAAGCCTTCTTCCTGAAGATTAGTTCTCACAGTTCTAGAGGATACTATAAAAAAAAAAAAAAAAAAAAAAAAAAAAAAAAAATCAATTAATGGTCCAACCACAATGACTGGCTCAACAAACTACCTCTATTGGTACTGTAATGACACTGTTATCTGGGGGTAATCAAAAGCTATCTAATTGGATTTAAAACCCTCACGATGGGAGGGAACTCACTGTAATTTTAGCCAAGTATATATGGCTGGAGAGGTCATAGATCCTAGATAAAAACCCTTTCTCTGTCATATTTCTAGACAAATGAAATTCCTTACCATATGCAAAATATGGACCCTTATATTTACAGACAAGTGCATGTTACATCACTCATCAAAGAACCTTCTTTTTGCAAAGGATGGAGGCTATTACAGAGTTCAGCTGGTCACATATAGTGGAACCTCTAGACCTAAGGCTCACAGAACACAGGGTAACAGGGCTGGAGAGAACACTAGTGCATCCCTTAACTCTCATGAGCAAAGCGTCCTCATACAACACAGTGTGATGCACACCGAGGCCATGATCAGCTAAGTTTTAGAGATTAAGAGACTGTAGAGTATGTGTCCCTGGATAGGACTCCTACATTAAACTTCACCCACTCAAGGTTCAGGGACCATTGCAGAAGATGGGGTGGAAAGATTTTAAGAGCCAGAGTTGGTCTGTGAACACAGGGAAACAGACTTTCAGGTCACTTGAAGGATGCTCTTGTGAACGCAGCAGTGGTGGCCTCAGGCACAGGACTCATGCTAATGCCATCAGACAAGGGCCCAGAGTGGATCAAGGGAAATAGGCGATTGGCCAACCCTAACCTGGGAAGTGTTGGAGACTGATTACTGCTGATTGAGGGACAGTAGATCTTCCTTAAGATCCCCAGGTAGGCTGACTAGACTCCAGTGCATGAACTTGCATAGAAGGACATTTGGGTACAAATTCTTGACTGGATACGGCTTAAAATTTACAATGCATGAACACTCAATAAAAACATTTTTTTTTTAAGTACTAAGTTTTACCAGGCATGGTGGCACACGCCTTTAATCCCAGCACTCAGGAGGCAGAGGCAGGTGGATCTCTATGAGTTCAAGGCCAGCCTGGTCTACATAGTGAGTTCCAGGACAGCTGGGGCTACAGGAAGACCCTGTCTCAAAAAGACCAAAAAAGAAAAAAAAACTACTAAGTCTTGCTGGAGAAATGGCTCACCAGTTAAGGGTGTCTACTGCTCTTGCAAAGGACTAGAATTCTGTGAACTGCACCCATATCAGGTGACCCACAAAGACCTTCAACTTCAGCTCCAGAAAATCCAATGCCATTTTCTAGCCTCTGAGGGAATTTCACACACTGATGTTCATACATACATGCAGGCAAAACTCTCATCCACATAAAATAAGATAATTAAAAAATATTTAAAACAAAATATAGGTTAATCTAGTGTGCCTGTTCTGTAACTCTAGATTAATTCTGAGGCATTGTGGGTAGCAGAGCTACAGAAAGAGAGTAGAGCTAGATGGGAGGAAAGAGTTGTCCAACTGAGAAGAAGAAAATGCTACTGTTAGTGACCATGTTTGTGCCGCTGGTGTCAGAAAGTATTTGAATTTTACGGTGGGGTTGACATTTATGCAAATCAAGAAAAGAAAAATCTCCAAATTTCCAAAAATTAGCTTGGGTACATGCCTGCAAATATTTTAGCTGATTAACAGATATTCCTAGGGTTAGCAATGAAAGCAAACTGTGTTTACCTTTCTGTGTTTTCTTCCTCAAAACTCAGTTGTTTCCACTGTAATAAGGAGTGTGCAGCTGTAACTTCTGCTGCTTCACTTAGAACAGTTGACTCTATTTCCCATATTCATTACGCAGATGATTTTGGATTTACATTTATTTTACATGTATAGGTAGTTTGCCTGTATGTATGTAAGTGCAGTATATGTGTGCAATACCACGCAGGCGAGAAGCGGGCACTAGATCCCCTGAAACAAGAGTTATGAGCAATTTTCAGCCTCCATGTGGGTGCTGGGAACTGAACCCAGAACTTGTTTTATTTAATAAATGATTTTTGGAGAATTTCATACATGCATATAAGGTGTTTTGATTAAATCCATGCCCACTCCCTCCCCTCCAACTCCTCCCCATATCTCCCCATCATTTTTTTTCTGATAACTTCATGCATTCTTTCTTCTTCTTAGATTTATTTACTTATTTTTATGGGGCTTTTGGCTGCTCTAACATTCCCCCCTCTGAAGATGTAACCCTAAAATCTTTTAAGGATTAGATATAAGCTCCCAAATACTTTTGACATTTTTGGCCTTTGGAACAGAGTATGTTGCTCCGAGGCCCAAGGGCATTTTGACCTTTAGCCAAGAAACTGGCTACTTTTCTTTGGGGTCTTTTTACCCTAACTGCCTATCCAATTCCCACCTCCTAGTCTTGTCACACCATCCTCTGAAGAGTTTACCCAAATTGCCAATACAGAGTCAGGACAGAGACCGCTCTGGCTTCTTCAATGCTGAAGAGGGACACAGGGTGAGACAACTGGAGTACCCCTTCAGTGGGTCTATCTAAAAGACTCCTAACTGCATAACTCTTATCTCTAGGGGGAAAAGAAAGTCCTAGAATTATGCATAGGAGATGTGAAGGGGAAGTAAAGGCAAGAGTAATTAGCATTACACCTTCTAGACAGGGAACTAGAAAAAAGAACAGGTCAATTTTCAAATGTTCATATGAAAGTCCATTGGAATTTCTTGACAGGGCCTTCTAAAAGCATGCCTCTATTGGGTTCTGCCTCATTTTTCTTGTCTTCCGAGGATGGATTCTAGAGTGATGGATTCAGGATTTGCTTACAGGTATTTTGATAGCTGTGGGAGTGGTTAGAATCAGTGTCAGTTCTCTCTCAAAGGCTTCTAGATAGGGGAGAAAACTAACATATCCATCATGTTAGAACAATAGTTGGTTGTCTTCCTTAGCTACAGGTGGGCACTACAGTATTGGAGACCAAGATTTGAAGTCTTACATCTGAGCAACACTTTCTGGTTAGGAACAAAATAATCAATGAGAAAAAATGGTCTAAATAACTTTTTATATAGACTTAAGCCTAATGCCTGGGAAGTATAATCCCTTTAACCCTTAAATACATTAATGGCTTTACTCTTTGGTTATACTTTCCTTTTGAGTGTTTAAGACCATACAGTTGGCACAAATAAATCAACTTATTTTTACATTTAAGGTCATTTGAGGATCTGTACCTCAGGGGTCACATGGGCCTGGGAGGAGCTCCTGGCTCCTTTCTTTTACTAATTCCATCAATGTGAAGATAAGTCAAAGTTCCTGCTTGACCATGGCTGGCTTCACTTGGAAGCATGAATGAGATGTTTCCTCTAAGTTGACCCTCCTCTTTGTAGACTGGACACTGATTCAAGTCCATCTCGTGGGATCCCCATTTCCTCCCTTAACAAGAGGACAGGTGACTCACCACAGTTGCAGGACATTTTGAGAGATGTTTCATAGTCCCCAGGAACTTAGTCAACCTCGGAGGACAAGGAACAAAAATGGTCTTTAAGTCCCTCTGACCAGATTAGTATAGACTATTAAATACCCAGAAGTTTAGTAACACCAATTTGGTACTTTCAATTACCATGTACAATGTAGATAAAGCTTGGGCAAAAATCAAACATTCTTAAGTAAATCTTGACTAGACATATATTTTGTTCCTTAAACTAGATGACTAAACCATGACCTTAGAAACTTTAATATTATTTGTTTATTATTTTTGTCTCATCCTTGATATATCATAACAAACCTACATAGACCTTCATCACTTGCTTAGGCTTTCTAATTTTTCTATTTTGGAAAATATCTCCATTCTCATACCCTTTTACCATCTTTTACAATCTCATTTTCTTTTTTGAAAATAATTATGAGACATAATGTCATTAACAAATAAATTTTCCATCTGTTGTGAGACTTTTTTCCTGGGGATGCTAAGCAATGTTTATTCCCTTTTAAGATTCTACTGTAAAGCCAAAGTTTGATTAAAGTTTTACTGGGGAACAAATGAATTTATTGAGCTTATATACTGAGATATCCGAGGGGTTACTGAGGTGTATGTATAACCTGAGTGTATGTACACTGGAAAGCCTTTACCCAGCATGTGTCAGGCCTTCTCTTCCTAGCCTTCCCCAGATTGTATACATTAGCCCACCCAAATCTGGGAGGCCATGTGTGATTAGGGTCAAATTACATACAGTTGGCTGGGAAGAGTGGCTGCATAATGCACTGAGGTCCAAAGACCCTTCTTGGCCCTCCTTTAAAAATAAGCACAACCGCCAACAAGCCCAATTGTGACTGGCGATGTTTAGCGATCAGGTTCAGGTGAAGTTATGATGATGGTAATTATTTGATGCAGAAGGGACTGCTGTATGGCATCATCTTATTAAAAGGACATGGAATTTAAAAGGATTTGGTGCTAGGATCCACATATGAGGGAGAACATACATTGTTTTTCTGAGTCTGTATTACTTCACTTAGTGTAACAGTTTGTAGATCCATCCATTTATCTGTAAATTTCATGATTTCATCTTTCTTTACTGCTGAGTAGAACTCCATTGTGTAAATATACCATATTTTTGTTGACCACTCGTCAGTTGAGGGACAAGTAGGTTGCTTCCATCTCTTAGATATTGTGAAAAGAGCAGCAACAAACATGACTGTACAAGTGTCTCTACAATAGGATGAGTTCTTTGGGTATATGCTAAGGAGTGGTGTGACTGGGTCATATGGTAGTTTCATTTTTAGTTTTTTAAGACTTCTCCACACTCTTTTCCATAGAGGTTACACGAGTTTTCAATCCCACCAGCAGTGAATGAGCGTTTCCCCTTTCTCCACATCCTCACCAGTGTTTGGCATCATTTGTTCTCTTGATCCTAGACAGTCTGATTGGGGTAAGGTGATACCTTAGGGTGGTTTTAATTCGCAGTTCCCTAATTACTAACAATGTCAAACACTTTTTGAGATGTTTCTTAGCCATCTTTATTTCTTCATTTGAGAACTCTCTGTTTAAGTTTTTAGCCCATCTTTTAATTGAGTCATTTGGTTTCTTGATTCTTTGGTTTTTGAGTTATTTATATATTCTGGATGTTAAACCTTGGTCAGATGTGTCACTGGTAAAGAATTTTTCCCATTCTATGGGTTTTCTCTTCACTTTTTTGATTGTTTCTTTTGCTGTACAGAAGCTTTTTAGTTTAATGAGGTCCCATTTGTTGATTGCTGACCTTAACTCCTGAACAACTTCTTTCCAATTTAGAAAGTCCTTTCCTACACCTATATCTTGTAAATTAATGCCAATATTTTCTTCTAATAGTTTCAGGGTTTCCAGTTTCACATTGAGGTCTTTGATCCATTTGTAGTTGACTTTTGTGCAAAGGTGAAAGACAAGCATCTAGTTTCATTCTTCTACAGGTGGAGGTCCAGGTTTTCCAGCACCATTTGTTGAAGATACTCTTTTTACTCCACTGTGTGTTCTTGGCACCTTTGTCAAATATCAGGTGGCTGAAATTGTATGTACTCAGATTTGGGCCTTCAGTGATGTTCCATTGATCTATGCATTTATTTTTGTGCCAATATCACACTATTTTTATGACTATAGCTCTGTAGTATACTTTGAGGTCTGGTATAGCAATACCACAGTGTTGCTCTTTTTGCTCAGGGTTGCTTTGTCCATCTGGGGTTTTTTGTACTTCCGTTTGATTTTTAAGGATGACTTTTTTCTAATTCTGTGAAATATGTCATGAGGATTTTGATTAGGATTGCACTGAGACCATTTACATGATTAATGACATTTATTGACTTGAATATATTGAACCAGCCCTGCATCTCTGGGATAAAGCCTACTTGATCATGGTGAATGATCTTTTTGATGTGTGTCTGTATGTGGTTTGCAAGTATTTGTTGAGAATTTTTGCATCTGTATTATATGGGTCTATAGTTTTCTTTTTTGGTTGTATCTTTACCTGGTTTGGGTATTAGAGTGATGCTAGCTTCATAGAAAGAATTTGGGAGCTCTCCCTCTGTTTCTATTGTTTTGAATATTTTAAGTAACATTGGTTCTATGTCTTCTTTAAATGTCTGATAGAATTTTGCTGTAAATTCATGTGGTCCTGGGCTTTTTTTTAGTTTGGAGGCTTTGTATTACTGTTTCAATTTCCTTATATATTATGGGTCTGTACAAACGGCTGATCTCTTCTTGGTTTAACTTTGGTGGTTCCCATGATTTTAGATATCTATCCATTTTTTTAGATTTTCAGATTTAGTAGCACATAGGTTTTTAAAATATTCCTTTATAATGGTTTGGATCTTTGGGGTGTCTGTTGTGATATTTCCTCTTTCATCTCTGATAATTTGGATTTGGATTTGCTCTTTCTCTCTTTTGGTTAACTGTACTAAAAATGTGTCTATCTTGTTTAGCTTTTCAAAGAAGCAACTCTTAGATTCACTGATTTTTTTTATATTGTTTTCTTTGTTTCTATTTCATTAATTTATGCTCTGATTTTTGTTACTTCTTCTCTTCTGCTGGGTTTGGGTTTCATTTGTTCTTGCCTTTCCACTGTTGCAGTGTTAGGTCATTTATTTGGGCTCTTTCTAATTTTAAAATGAAGGCACTTAGAACTGTAAACTTCCCTCTTAGGACTGCTTTAAATGTGTCCCGAGTTGTTTTGTATTACATTTTCCTTTTCGTTGAATTCTAGGAATTTGTTTTTATCTCTCCTAATTTCATCTTTGACTCACTTTTTGTTTAGCAGTGTGTTGTTCAATCATCATGAGTTCATGTAGTTACTAGGGCTTTGTCCAGTGTTGATTTTGACCTTTATTGCATTGTGGTCTGATAAAATGTATGGAATTATTTCTTCTTTTTTTTTTTCGGTTTTGTTGAGATTTGTTTTGTGTCACAGTATATGGTCAATTTTTGAAAGAGTTCAATGCGGTGCTGAGTAGAAAGTCTATTCTGTGGTGCTTGGGTAGAATATTCAAAGGATGTCTGTTTGGTCCATTTGATGTACGGTATCCTTTAATTCAGTTGTGTCTGTTTATTCTTTGTCCAGTTGACCTGTCTAATGGAGACAGTGCAGTATTAAAGTCCTGTACTCTTACTGAGTTGGGAATAATCTGTGTCTTAAAGCCCTGTAGTGTTGTTTTTATGAATCTGCATGCTCCAGAGTTTGGTGCATATATGTTAAGGATTGTAATATCTTCTTGGTTAACTGTTCCTTTGATCAGAATGCAGGACCCTCCCTATCTCTTCTGACTACTTTTATTTGAAGTCTATTTTGTCAGATATTAGAATTGTAACCCCTGCTTGTTACTTAGTGCCATTTGCTTGAAATATTCTTTTCATCCTTTTACCTTAATGTAGTACCTGTCCTTGAAGGTAAGATGGGTTTCTTACAGAAAGCAAAGAGATGGATTTTGTTTCTTAATCCATTCACCTAGCCTGTGTGTTTTCACTGGGGAATTCAGTCCATTGATATTTAAAGTTATTATTGAAAATTATGTATTTGTTGCCATCATTTTGATTGTTGTTTGTATTCTCTGTCTAATTTTTTGTTTCTTCAATTATATCTTTATTTATTTTCTTTCATTGCCAGTGGGTTATAGTTGTTTCTCTCTCTGCTCTCTGTATTGCTCCAAGTATTCTTTGAAGGGCTTGTTTTGTGGACATGTATTCTTTTAGGCTATTCATGTCCCTGAGGATTTTTCTTTCCCCTTCAACTATAATAGACATTTTTGTTGGGTAAAGTATTCTGGGCTGGCATCTGTTGTCATGTAGAACTGGAAATACCTTGGTCCAGGCTCTTCTTGCTTTCATAGTTTTCATTGATAAGTCTGCTGTAATTCTGATGGGCTTTCCTTTGTATGTGACTTGTTTTCCTTCTGCTGTTTTCAGTATTCTTTCTTCTGTACATTTAATATTATTACTGTGATATGTCATGGGGAGTTTCTTTTCTAATCCTGTCTATTTGGTGTTCTAAGTGCTTCCTGTATTTGTATGAGGCTGTCTTTCCTTAATTTCAGGAAATTCTCTTCTACAATACTGTTTAAGATCTGGTCAACACCATTAACCTGAAATTCTTCTCCTTCCTCTATTTCTATGATCCATAGATTTAGTCTTTTTGTGGTGTCCCACATCTCCTGCATATCCCATATTTGTGTTTTTCAAAATATTTTTCCATATTCTTTGCTTGAGTGTTCCAATTCTTAACTTTATCCTCCATTGTTGATATTCTGTTTTCCATTTCATTCATTCTAGAGGTGAGGCTTTCCCTTGTTGTTTCAAGTTGGCTTATTGAGTTTTTCACTTTCTTCTTCATTTCTGCCTGAGTTTTCTTCAATGTTTCTATCTATTTTGTGAATTCTTTCAGAAGTTTATCCCTGTCATCTTTTAGATCTTTGATTTATCCATGTGTTCTTTAAATTCATTTAATTTCTTGATCATGTTTATGATTGTTCTTTTAAATTCAGTGTCCTGGGTTATCTCCAGGGGGGTTTCTTTGTGGAACTCTTCTATAGGATTGATGGAGTTTGGTGGGGATATAGTGTTTTGTCTTTTTATTATTCTTTCATTGTGATTTTGTCGTGTGAATTTCTTTTGTTCTTTTTATTATTCTGATTTGAGAATTAAGTTGAAGTATACTTCTGTTTGTATTATCAGGGCTCCTAGATCCTTTCTTTATTGTTATTTAAAGCTGTTTGGTACAGGGTTCAGGTTCTCTCAGGTCTAATTTGAAAGGAACTGATGGCTTCAGATCAGCTATTCAGGAGTACCCACAGAAGCCCAATTCAGGTTCCAGTCAGGTAAAGTCAGGCTTGCTTCACCATGTGGAAGTAGGATTCAGGCCCTCTTAGACAGTCCCCTGTGTTCTCAGGCCATTGGCCAGATGGAGGCCAAAGGGAGAACAGAACTCGGCACTCTCTGGCGGTCTTCTGAGATCAGAGCCGTAACACCAATGGAAGTTGAAACACACCCTTCAGCACTCTCAGTCTCCTCTAAGGTTAGGATCTCAGCCTTAGCCCACCAAAGCCAGATTTGCCCTGGGGCTTTGAGAAGGGCCTCGGAAAATCCCAAGAAGGGGGATGGGTATGGCACAATTAGGGGAAGCTACCACCACATGGAGGCAGGAGCTGGGGGCTCTCAGCCAGTCCCCTATATTCTCAGGCCCTCTGCCAGAGGGAGGTCACAGGGAGGCCAGAACTCGGTACTCTCTTGAACATAATCCTCTTAACTGCTGACTCATTTCTCTAGCCTCCACCTCCTATTCATTTTTATTTTATTTTATTAAATTATATATTTATTTTATTTTATGCATATGAGTGTATTGCCTGAATGTATGGAAGTGCATCCACATTATGCAAAGCCCATGGAGGCTAGAAGAGAACACTTGATTTCCTAGAACTGGAATTATGGACAGTTGTTTATCTGCCATGTGGGTGCTGGTATTCAAACCCTGAGCCCCTGCAAGAGAAGCCTGTGTTCTTTACCACTGAGCCATCTCTTCAAACCCCCTATTCATTTCTTAATGGAGATCAATTGTTTATCTCTTTTATTGGATTTACGCTCTTCTTCAACCTGAAAAGCGTTTACAGAACTATCTTCCTGAACAAAGTAGAGAAAAAGTGATGCCAACTTAAATATCATGCCTTTTGCCTGATTTAGTATTCTTCAAATTGTTGATTGAGTTGATTATGTCCTTCAATAAGCTTTAAAGTCCCAGGCAGCCAAATCCTTCTCATATTTGAATTTTGAGAGAACATAGCATATTTATAGCCTTATAGCACACAGAACAATTCTTGTTTAGTGAAAAAGTATCTGAGCAGGCTCAGAGTTTTGTGATGTCACTCTCCTTTATTCTGTAATATTTTTAAAAAAATAATTAATTTTCTTTTCATGAAATCAAATGTCAACAAGTCCTAATCCTCTAAACCCATGCATCTCACTAAAAGGCTTTTCTGCTAGCTTCTCCTTCAGCTGCAGTGTGGAGACTGCAATGTGATCCAAGCCAGCATCTTCCACTTTCCTCTGTTCATCATTGTACTGACAAAGCACAGCACCCAGGGATTCCAGAATATTCTGAGATGAGCTTATCTACCTGTTAGCGTGAATCCTTCCAGAGTCAATGCGGAAAATGGAAACACAATCAGTGTCCTTCTTCACAACCTGCATGAGATAAAATAAATATTCAGGAAATCCATAATTCTTGAGGTTATTGAGATCAGGGTTAATTTTATGCAACGCCTCTTCCTGGGAAATGGGTAGAGGGGCCGGAAGTATTTCATGAAAATTCCAGTTGGCATTCTTAGACCATTTAACAAAGACAATAACAGGAAATTTTCTTCTGTCATCCAATTAAACAACATGCAGGTGGCAGGATATAGAAATAATAAGGCAGAATGTGACAGTGGCACAGACTCCATGATGCATAGGCTGTGGTGGCAAATCCAGGTATGTATCCTCACTGAGACTCAACGTTCTACATAAACACCGGGAATAGAACTTAGCTTCAAACTTAAAGTCCAAATTTAACACTGTTTCAAATTTGAACATTTTAGTTTTCATCTTTTTAGTAACTGGAAACCAATAAAATAAGCTTTTATTATTTTTCTTCAAGTAATTTTTATCATAATTTTTCCTAAACATTTCAATGATTTAACCTATGATATGACAAGTTTACTTCATCACCCAAATGTTTCCCTTTTCCTTGACTCCCATATTTACTTAAATCTTAAACTTTTTCCTAAAATAAGAACACTGCAAGCAAATAAACAATGCAGAGATTAGTGTCATTAGAAGCTGTCACTAAACTAACTGGACTTAAGGATACAAGAGTCCACGCTACATTTTACTTTGTTTCTACATGACTGGAAAATTTGTTCAGAACTTGCCTTCTTAAAACCATTAACTACAAATAACCTTCTCAACACACCCTGAGAAATAGTAAGAATGATTTTGAAAAAAAAAACAAACAAACAAAAAAAAACCTAACTGAACAAAAATTAAAGAATGAACTGAACTGCTCAATTTTAAAACTGTCTTTCAGCATGCATGCATTATGTGTTCATCTTTTCATTATATATACAAACTTTTTTTTAATCCGTTCACCAAAGATGAACTAATGCTATCTTCTATACATTGACTAGACAGAGTATGTAACAGATTCTGGTGCTAGAAAGAAACTTGTTGTTTCTTAATGGTAGGAATTTGTTTAGAGGAAAGTAAAACCAACTATCTTTACTTGTGGTCTCTGGTCTTCTTGAGTATTTGATCCCTTCTGCAGGACTAAGTTATGAGGTGTGAAACAGGAAAGGCTTGGATTAGTCATTCCCATGGATCTCATATTGTACAAATCCAGAGTGTTTTATATTTTGTTCAAACTCAGGGGAGAAACATTTCACCATCTCCCATCATCCTCCCCCAGGGAGCACAACTTTAGACTGGCCCCAGGCTCTGTGTTACCATGTAGCCCTGGGACATTCGACTACCAGGGCAGAGAGCAGAGCAAATGACAGAAGAAAAAATAAGCAAAATATATCAGGTCAAATGGTGATTTTAGAAATGATTTTGGAAGGCTTGTAATTCTGACTCCAACGAGAAAACAGGCTTTTGTGACATCTTATATACTCTTGGTAATCACATGAGGATAAAGTTGTTCTCCATGTTTGAGTTTGTATAACATGAAGCCAAATATAGTAACAACACTGACAAGCCACTCATGACATCTTCCCAGGCAGATCATAGCACTTCTATGAGGTCCTCACTAAAATCTTCATTTTCTCCTCCTTTCCCCCTGGGCTTGTAGGCACATGGAAGTTTTACCTTTGTAAGAGATATTAGAATTCATTTATTCTTTTAAGTCTGTAATGTCTCCCAACATAGCATGTACACAATATTCTAAAATAGTTTAAACTTTCTATAAAACACTTGTGCAAATATATTTCAATGCAAGTTTGAAATCACTAACAATTTCTTGAAGAGTTCCCTGAAGCTGGTAAAAATTTAGTGTTATGCATCCTTATTGATAGATACAGCACAGGAATTTGAATGGAGTGCTTGCTTCTCTAGAGGTAGCAGGTTTCTAGGGTGCTCCACAGGAAGATGGCAGGCTAAGGACCATACTGGAGACATAGAGGATGGCTTAGGTAGTGATTGGGATGTTACATTTCTGCTGATGACCAAAATTGATTTAGGTTAGTGAAAAACTTTTAATGATTATGAGGAAATCCAGAAGGATCTAATTAAACTGGGTGATTGGGTAATATGATGATAGATTAAATTTAGTGCAGATAAGTGCAAGGTAAAGCATATTGGGAAACCTAATTTAAACTTCCCACGCACACTGATGGTTCTGAATTACCTTGAACCTCTGAGGGAAAACATTTAGAAGTCATTATAAATAGTTCAATGGGAAAGCTGCTCGACGTTTGTGAGCATTTAAAGTAACTAATAGAACACTTGTAAATATTAACTTGAGTATGTAAAATTTTATGAAAATTGGCACTATGAAATTGGACATGCCAATGGTGTTCTTCTGGGAAATGTTTATTTTATGAAAAAACAATGAGGATAATGGACTGTGTTCAATTGTTAAACTAAAAGTGAACAAATAGCTTGTGTTTACATTCATATAACAATACAAGACAGCACGTTCCAGATTAACAGAGACAAAATGTGGGTAGTTCAGCAAAAATCTTCTTTGGACATTTTTTTTCAATAGCTCCTAAAACATGAGGCAAACATGGCATTGGAAACACTGAAATCTACATTTTAACTGAAATATCTTTAACATGACTCAAAATCAATCTCTAATTCACTAGTGAAGCAAATTATTGGAGCAAAGAGCTCTACAAGATTCCCATGGACTAACTACTTATATGACTGTGAATAACATTTGCAGTTATATAGTTATATCAGCTATGCCATGGTCAGGTCACAGCGTGGAGTTGTGGTTTACTCCATGGTTCAAAGAAATCAACTAGGAAGCCCAAGTAGAGTTTTATTTTTATAGAATAAATAAATGACTAGAAACAAAATGTGAACCACTTTAGGTGTCCTATGTGTATATTTTTTAACATAGCTAGTCAGTGATATATTATGATAAATAAAATTTCCAAGGTGTTTGTTGAACTGTACATGTAGGGTCATTTGTAAAATTGTGGTAAAAAATCCTTTAGACTGAAAAATGCCAAGATGGCATGAGTAATATTGTTGTTACTCATTCTTTCAATAAATCTGCATTAAGCATCACTTTGTTGAAGAAACAAAAGGACAACAGTACAATGTAAACAAGACCCCTGTCCCTGATTTTATAATTAGGTATTCCATACAGTGAAATATAAATAGGAAATGTAAAATAAGTGCACATGTATTTATAGGTATGGTGAAGACATATTTGCAATGTCATAATATAGTAAAGAGACCAAACCTTTTATAGAAGTCAGCCCTGGAGACCTACAGAAAAGGAGGCATTCCTCAGTGTGTGGTGAGATTGTTAAGTGTTAAAGTGCTTGTTGCACTAGCATAAGAATCCAATTTCAGATTCCCAAAACACATGTAAAATCCAGGCAGAGTGGCAAGCATCTGTAACCCCATTGTTGAGATAAGGCAGACGGATGTAAATACTGATAGCTTCCTGGTCACTCTCTAGAAAAAATGGTGAGCATCAGGTTGAGGGAGAGATTCTGCCTCAAAGAAATAAGATGCAGAACTATCGAGCAGCAGGTGGCCAATCAGAAATCTTGGGTGTCCGTAGACACCCATCCCCACAAAGTTGTGGTGCTGAGCCCTTTGGCTTTTGGGGAGACCAGACACAGGCACCAGCAGGAGAGGTAAGTGGGCCCTGAGCACTGTGGAAAGAAAGTAGGCCTCTGCTGCCGTTCTGCACCCCAGGACCCTGGGGCAAGGAAGGGGGCTGGGTGACCCCTAGGAAAGGTATCGCAAGTAGGATGCTGGCTACTGAGGATTTGCAGCTTTATGCCTCTGACCCTGAGTCATGAGGTTTTAGACTTTAAAAAAGATCTCCATTTCATTACTAAAACACAGTTTCATACAGAAAAATTCATTTTTAATACAACTGACACTAAGATGCACAAGCATTTCTAATATCTATATATCTGATAATTACTAGTCACAGTTGGTTACTTTCTGAGATCCTTGGCATCTGAGCATGGATATAAAGTCAACAGGTAGATTTCAGTGGTAATGTTTTTCACATCTACTAATTATTAAGGAGAAAATTTTTATGCTTTGAAGAATTATTATTATGTATTTTTTATTTATTTATACACCCACTTCCCAGGTAGCACCCTCCCATAGCCTCCCTCCCCCTACTAGATCCCTTATACTCTGATATCCCTGCTACTGTTTGCTATGTTGTTGGTATCCCCAGCCATTCCCCACTACTTGCCCTTATGGTGAATCTAGTCAGCCTATCTAGAGGTCTTTGTTTTAGGAAGATCAGCTGTTCCTAATCTAGGGGTAATCAGTTGTCTATATTCCTTTGGATAAGATTGTGGTCTGCTGTTCATTTTCCCAGTTCTGTTTTGGGTTACTATCTGGGAATCCCTTTGGCCACCCTGGCCAACAACTCAAAAGAAGGTATTGCTTTTCTGGCATTGTTGCACATTATGTAGCATTTGGCTATACATATGGACTCTTATGAAGTTATGTTGTCCCATTTAACCTTTGGTTATACTTTCCTTTTGGGTGTTTAAGGCCATACAGTTGGTCCAGATGAACTGATTTATTTTCACTCTTAAGGTCATTTGAGAATCTATTCCTCAGGGGTCACATGGCCTTGGGAGGAGCCCCTGGCTCCTTTCTTTTACCAGTTCTGCCTATATGAAGATAAGTCAAAGGTCCTTCTCAACCTTGGTTGGCTTTGCTTGGAAGCATGGAGGAAGTGATTCCTCTGTTGACCCTCCTCTTTATAGACTGGACACTGATTCAAGTCCATCTAGCGGGGTCTCCTCAGCCTCCTTGATCAAGAGGACAGGTGACCCACCACCATTATAGGACATTTTGAGAGATGCTCATAGTCCGCTGGACCTAGTTTACTGTGTGTCATGTAGATAAATCTTGGGCAAAGACCAGTTGTTCTCAGATAAACCTTACCTAGACATATATTTCTTGATCTGCTATGTACAATTTGTCAGTACGTTGTAGGAGTAATATGGTTCCCTCTGGTTTTCAAAACTATCTAGGCATTGTTTATCTCTCACATTGTCTCACACCTCCATCATGATTTTCCCACTAAAGGTGCCCCCATTTCCCACCTTTCTCCCTTGCTAATACCCTTCTCCTATGGTCCCACCTCTCTTGAGCTCCTTCTTTCCCTTTATCCCCTAGGTTCCT
>NW_008360332.1:1086890-1087943 GCF_000622305.1 Nannospalax galili | reverse complement strand
CTGAGTAGAACTCCATCATATAAATGAACTACATTTTCATTATCCACTCATCAATTAAGGGACACTTAGGTTGCTTCCATCTGTTAGCTATTGTGAAAAGAGCAGCAACAAACATGGATGTATAATGTGTCTCTGCAAAAGGATGAGTTCTTTGTGTATATGCCAAGAGGTGGTATAACTGGGTCAAATGGTAGGTTCATTTGTAGTTTTTTAAGAGTTCTCCACACTGATTTCCATAGGGGTTGAACCAGTTTGCAGCCCCAGCAGCAGTGGATGAGTGTTCCCCTTTCCCCACATCCTTTCCAACATTTGGTATCATGTGTTTTCTTGATCTTAGCCAGTCTGACTGTGGTGAGGTGAAATGTTAAAGTGGTTTTAATTTGCATTTCCCTCATTATTAGTGATGTTGAACATCTTTTAAGATGTTTCATAGCCATCTTTACTTCTTCTTTTGAGAACTCTCTGTTCAGCTCCTTAGTCCGTCTTTTAATCAGGTTGCTTCTTTTCTTGGTTCTTTGTTTTTTGAGTTCGTTATATATTCTGGTAATTAAACATCTATCAGAGGTGTCGCTGGTGAAGATTTTCTCCCATTCTGTGGGTTTTCTGTTTGTTTCCTTGGTTGTCTCCTTTGATGTACAGAGCTTTTTAGTTTAATTAGGTCCCATTTGTTAATTCTTGCCCTGGTTTCCTGAGCAATTGATGTCTGGCTTAGAAAATCTTTTCCTACGCCTGTATCTTGTAGGTTTTTCACAATGTTTTCTTCTAATAGTTTCAGAATTTCAGGTTTTACATTGAGACCTTTGAGCCCTTTGGAATTGACTTTTGTGCAGGGTGAAAGATAGGGGTTTAGTTTCATTCTTCTACAAGTGGAAATCCAGTTTTGCCAGCACCATTTGCTGAACATGCTGTCTTTCCTCCAGTTAATGTTCTTGGCCCCTTTGTCAAATATCAGGTGGCTGAAAAATGCATTTGTTCATATTTGGGTCTTCAATTTTGTTGGTCTATGGGTCTCTTTTTGTGCCAGTACCATGTTGTTTTTATGACTATAGCTCT
>NW_008360332.1:1083715-1086828 GCF_000622305.1 Nannospalax galili | reverse complement strand
CTCAGGGTTGTTTTGGCTATCCGGGGTCTCTTGTGCTTCCATATGAGAATCTTTGGATTTTTTTTCCAATTCTGTGAAAAATGTCATGGTGATTTTGATTGGCATTTCACTGAATCTCTAAATGGCTTTTGGTAGGATGGTCATTTTCCCAATATTAATTCTTCCAATCCATGAGCATGGGAGTTCGTTCCATCTTTTGATGTCTTCCTCAATTTCTTTCTTTAAAGATTTAAAATTTTCATTGTAGAGCTCTTTAATGTCTTTGGTCAGGTTTACTCCAAGATGTTTTATTTATTTATTTATTTATTTTGCAGCTATTGTGAATGAGAGTGTGCTCTTTCTCTGATTGCTTGTTATTGGTGTATAGAAAGGCTATAGATTTTTGTAGTTTAATTTTATAATCTGCCACTTTACTGAACGTGTTAATAATTTCTAGGAGTTTTCTGGTGGAATTTTTGGTGTCTCTTACATATAATATCATATCATCTGCAAAAAAGGGATAATTTGATCTCTTCTTTTCCACTTATTACTCCTTTAATTTCCTTCTTTTTTCTTATTGCTCTTGCAAGAGTTTCAAGTAATATGTTAAAAAGAAGTCAGGATAGTGGACAGCCTTGTCCGGTTCCTGATTTCAATGGGAATGTTTCCAGTTTTTCTCCATTTAGAATGATGTTGGCTGTGGGTTTGTTATATATGGCTTTAATTATGTTGAGGTATGTTCCCTCCAGTCCAATTCCCTCTAGGACATTGAACATAAATGCATGTTGAATTTTGTCTAAGGCCTTCTCTGAATCTATTGAGATGAGCATGTGGTTCTTGTCTTTGAGCCCATTTATATGATTTATGACATTTATTTACTTACATATATTGAACCATCCCTGCATCTCTGGGATAAAGCCGACTTGATCATGGTGGATGATCTTTTTGATGTGTGTCTGTATGCAGTTTGCAAGTATTTTATTGAGAATTTTTGCATCTATGTTCATTAAAGATATGGGTCTATAGTTTTCTTTTTTGGTTGTATCCTTACCTGTCTTTGGTATTAGAGTGAGGGTGGCTTCATAGAAGGAATTTGGAAGTTCTCCTTCATTTCTATTTTTTTGAGTAAATTAAGTAGTATTGGATGAAGATCTTCTTTAAATATCTGATAGAATTCTGCTGTAAATCCATCTTGTCCTGGGCTTTTTTTAGTCGGGAGGTTTTGTATTACTGTTTCAATTTCTTTTTGTGATATGGGTCTGTTTAAGCTGTTAATCTCTTCTTGGTTTAGTTTTGGTGGTTCCCATGCCTTTAGATATGCATCCATTTCTTTTAGGTTTTCAAATTTGGTAGCATATAGGTTTTTAAAGTATTCCCTTATAATGTTCTGTATCTTTCTGGTGTCTGTTGTTATGTTTTCCCTTTCATCTCTAATTTTTTCGATATGGAGTTGCTCTTTCTTTCGGTTAACTGGGCTAGTGGTCTGTCATCCTTGTTTATCTTTTCAAAGAACCAGCTCTTGGAATTGTTGATTCTTTGTATTTTTTGTTTGTTTCTTTGTTTCAATTTCATTAATTTCTGCACTGATTTTTGTTATTTCTTCTTGTCTGCTGGGTTTGGGATTCGTTTGCCTCTGCTTTTCAAGTGTCTTGAGTTGCAAGGTTAAGTGATTTATTTGTGTTCTTTCCAAATTTTTTGATGTAGGCACTTAGAGCTATAATCTTCCCTTTTAGGACCACTTTCAGCATGTACCAGAGGTTTTGTTGTGTTGTATTGTCCTTTTCTTTAATTCCAAGAATACTTTGGTTTATTTTTTAATTTTTCTTTTGACCCATTCATCATTCAGGAGTGTGTTGTTTAATCTCCATGTGTTCATGTTGTGGTTAGGGCTTCTTCGGGTGTTGATTGTAATCTTTATTGCATTGTGGTCTGATAGAATGCATGGAATTATTTCAATCTTTTTGTGTTTGTTGAGGTTTGTTTTGTGTCCCAATATATGGTAGATTTTGGCGAAGTTTCCATGGGGTTTGAGTAGAAAGTATATCCTTTGGTGCTTGGGTGGAATACTTGGTAGATGTCTGTTAAGTCCATTTGATATATGGTATTGTTTAATTCTGATGTCTCTCTGTTAACTCTCTGCCATGGTGACCTACCTCATGGAGACAGTGGGGTGCTGAAGTCCCCTACTATTAATGAGTTGGGATAAATCTGGATATTAAAGTCCTGTAGTATTGTTTATATGAAGTTAGATGCACCAGAGTTTGGTGAATATATGCTCATGATTGTAATATCTTCTTGATTCATTATTCCTTTAATCATAATGAAGTGTCCCTCTTTGTCTCTTCTGATTAGTTTTAGTTTAAAGCCTATTTTGTCAGCTATTATAGTTGCTACACCTGCTTTTTTCTTAGTGCCATTTGCTTGGTATATTTTTTTCCATCCTTTCTCTTTGAGATAGTTCTGTCCTTGAAAGTGATATGAGTTTCTTGCAGACAACAAAAAGATGGGTTTTGTTTCTTAATCCATTCACACAGTCTGTTTCTTTTTACTGGGGAGTTCAGTCCGTTAATATTTAAAGTTATTAATATAAGATGAGTATTGAATCCTGTTATTTTCATTTCTGTTTACATTCTTGATATAGCTATACCTTTCCACAGTTAAACCTTCATTGGAATTCTTTATGCAATCCCTTGGGTATAGTCATTCCTTTCTTCAGCTCTTTATATTGCTTCCAGAACTCTCTGAAGGGCTGGTTTTGTGGACAAGAATTCCTTCAGCTTATTTAGTCATGGAAGTTTTTTCTTTCCCTTTTCGCTATAATAGACATTTTAGCTGGGTATAGTAATCTGGGTTGGCATCTGTGGTCATTTAAAACTGGGAATACTTTGGTCCAGGCTCTTCTGGCTTTCATAGTTTGCACTGAAAAGTAAGCTGTAATCCTAATGGGTTTTCCTTTATATGTGACTTGTTGTTTCTCTTTTGCAGCTTTCAGAATTGTCTCTTTTTTTTTTACATGTAGTCTTTTTATTATGATGTGCTGTGAAGTGTTTCTTTTCTGGTGCTGTCTGTTTGGTGTTCTGTATGCTTCTTGTATTTGTATGGACATGTCTTTAATTTTGGGAAATTTTCTTCCA
>NW_008360332.1:1067050-1083677 GCF_000622305.1 Nannospalax galili | reverse complement strand
GGTTCATACCATTATCTTGGGATTCTTCTCCTTCCTGTATGCCTATGATTCGTAAGTTTGGTCTTTTTATGGTGTCACACAATTCCTGCATATTCCATTCTTGTGATTTCTTAAATTTTTCATAATTTTTTTTCAATGGTCTAGTTCATCCACTTTATCTTCCAGCCTCGATACTCTGTTTTCCATTTCATTCATCCTATTGGTGAGGCTTTCTCCTGTCATTTCTAATTGGCTTACTGAGTGTTTCACTTCCTTTTTCATTTCGGCCTGAGTATTCTTCAATATTTCTAATTCTTATGAATGCATTCAGAAGTTTATTCCTATCTTCTTTCAGTTCTTTCATTTCTTTGTGTGTCTGTAAGTTCACAGAATTCTTTAAACATGTGTATAATTCTTCTTTTGATGTTATTTTTTTTTTTCATTTTACTATTTTTTGCTGTGATTTTGACATGTGAATTTCTTTTGTAGTTTTTGATTCTTGTGTGAGACTCAGGCCTTCAAGTTTAGGTCTGCTTCTTTTTGTGAATTTTATGTGTCTTTTTGGTTTACTTTTTGGGCATGAAAAGCTGGTTCATCTAAGCTTCTGGTTCTCTCTTTTAATTTTATATTGAAGTGGCCAGATTGCTTTTGTCTTTAGGAGTTCCCACAGAGGCCCAATTCAGGTGAGGGTCAGATGTTTTCAGGCCTACTCCTAAGGTCTGGATCCCTTCAGGAACAATTTTGGCTTCAGGAATTTGGGTGTTGGACTGGCCTGGGAGCCTGGCCCAGGAAAGATGCTGGTCTATGGCACCTGGTGGCCATGCCACCAAGCGATGCAAATGCAAATGGGGTGGGAAGTGGCCCCGAGACCTCCTGGGGACTGCACTGAGGAGCTGTGTCGGTCTGGATTCAAAGAATCAACAAGAGGAAAGATAAGCCCCAGGTTCCCAGAAAGAGGCTGGTGGGTGCTGCAGGCCCAGGGAAGCAAAGGCAGTTGAAGGTGGGATCAGGCCCAGAAGCAGAGCTCCTGTGGTCCAGAGAAGGTACTCTATACGTCTGAATGAAAAGGATCAGGGAGCAGTATTGGTTCCCCAGGTGTCTGGGGCCCCAAGACAAGCAATGGGGCAGGGCCCAACCTCAGAGGAGAGAATGGTGGCGGAGAAGGGAGGATGAATGGGGCTGGGAGAGTCAAGGCGTGGAGGGCTCAACGGATTTACTCCAGAGTGAGGCCTGAGGGTAGGAGAGAACTATTTTTTAATTTTTTAAATATATATATGTTTTAAGTTTTTTAAAAGGAGCATTTTATATGAAAGCTGAAAGACAGAGCAATTGTGTTAAAGGACAGAAATCAACGTTCAGGTCAGGGAAAGATTTCAGAGATTCAAAACCCAAAACCAGTTAGAGCAATACCTGGAGATCCATGCACATCAGTAGAGCAGATTGTACAGTCTAGTCTTTACCTTTATGCTCAGTGATTTTAATCATAGTTAATTTAGATAAAGTGTTTTTGGTGAAACCACTAAAATATCAAAGCTGTTTATTAAAGCAATATTTTGATGCTTATCTTTAATCTTTTCAACAAACATTAAAAATAACACCAAAACCAAAACAACAGTTCCCTGTGGATAGTATTTGATGACAGAATTGTTTTGCATATGTGTATTTCTTAGGTTAGTAGTCAGAAATTGGTCTACAAAATAGTATGGAAATAATTATTGAAGTTTCAAAATGTGTTCAAAGGTAACATTCATTTGAAGAAGACAATCTTCTGATCACACTTCTGCCTTTCTGGAGATTAGTGCTTATGACAGAAGACAAAATGTCAGCACCATCATCAAACAAGAGAGGAACTCCTTCCTTCAGTCTTTAATTAATTATGACTTTGCTTATGTCTGTTTATTGATTCTACTCTGGAAGACCAGCACATGCTAACCTTGCAAAATAGACATATTTCCATTCCTGAAAATTCAGAGTTCCATAACACTGTAAGAATAAATGAACTTCCCAGTCACCTTTTAACTCTTCTTGTTACTCTAGTGTTTGTGTCTTTTCTATTTTCCCAAAGCAGTTCTTAAATATGATTGCAATATGCCAATGGACAAATCAATACACTGTCTAGAAATATGCATAACCGTTTACTAATTACTGTTGAATATGATTGTCAGCACTCCATTTTTTATGAAACTGGGGTAATCACTTTTCCATTCATTTCTTTTATTGTCCATAATTTTCTCTAATTATTTTCCAAGTGTTTGGAGATCTCTGTGCAATATAAGGCCAAGTTAAAAGCCAGGCATTAGATAAGTTAACAAAAAATTCTAGCGAAACCTGTAATGATAAAGAGCAGCTCAAGCTAAGAAGAACGTGGAGTGCTGTAAACCTGTCTTTAGCATGTCCAAGTGTTAGGGCATTTTGTTAATTTCATTGGCAATGAACTTAAGACTTTCTGTGTACCATGTTCTTTAAATTGTTAGAAAAGTTTGAGTGCCATTTCCTCCATGTATTCATGAGCCAAATAATTGCCATGAATTTTTGTATCTTTGATGGTTAGTATTAAAACTGAAGCAGTAACTAAAGGAAGCAAATCAGGAACTATTTCATGCAGAAGAAATCTTGACATATGGATAGATTTGATGATGGACTTCCAATAAGTACATCATGGAGAAGAAAAAAAAAATTACTGTGGAGAGACTTTCTAAACACTACGTTAGCAAAATCATCTCCATCAAAAATGATAAGTCCTATTGATAAACAAGCCCTTGGTTTAGGGGTAAGAATGGTTATTCTCATTTGGCATTTTTCCCTAAAACTCATAACACTAATAATGATAAAAACATGAGCCTGAAATTCAGCAAAGAAAAATTCCACAGATACTTCTTTTGTATCTCTCAAGTTCCAATCATCACTAAACATAAAAAGTCTGATGTACACACAAAAAAATAAACAAATTAAGAAAATGAGTTATAATTGAGGAGGAAGCATAAAAATTTACATCATGTGAGGCAGTAGAGGTGATAAACATTACCACTGAAATCTACCAGATGACTTTATATTCATACACAGGTGCCAAGGATCTGAGTGCAACTGACCATAACTAGTAATAATCAGATACATACAGAGTAGAGATGCATGCACCAACATCTAAGTGTTGTTAGCAAAATAAATGAGTATTTCTTTAAGAAACAGTATATTTTAAGATGAAATGGAGATCATTTTTTAAAAGTTAAAAACTCATTCAATTTTATGTCTTGTAGGGTTTCTACAGAGTTCAATATTGTATAATCATTGTATAACTGTATTAATTCAACTGTGAACCTAAAAATTTTATAGCCACTTTTGAAAGATGTATCTTTGCTCTGGTATTTGTTATTGAATATGTTAAAGCTGTAATGAAATGTGTCTTCTAAAAGAAATTAAAAAATACGTTTAAAAAGTCTGAGAATTACTAGAGCATGCAAGGCATTGTAGCAACTATGTAATCCTGGATGAGATTCTGAAGCAAAAGGGGCAAAAAAAGACTAGAAAAAAATGTGCAAATATAAATAAAGTGCAGATTCTATATAACAGTAATGCATTGCTGTTGTTTTTCTAGTTATAAGATATTAACAAGAGAAGCTGAAGTACATGGGAGCTGTCCACTCTCTTTACAACATTTTTATTGCTGCAAGTCAATATAAAGTTAAGTATATTTTGAGAAAAAACACTATTTACAGGGGGATTGTACTTGGACTGCATTTCTGAGCCTTTCAAATGTCTTCACTTTGTTCCAGCTCAAAGTAGACACCAAAGAACGTAAACCCGACTGTGTGAAGCAGAGCAGGCCCCAGAAACCAGTGCCCTGGGAGAACGCTAATATACCTAAACCTAACTTATCCCTTTCAGTTTGTGTGCAATTAGCTAGAATACACAATCTCAAAATCAGAAATAGCACTACCTTCTAATTTATGACAAAGGGGTAAAAGAACAAGATGTTTAAGATTCTTGAATTAATCTTTTACTTACAAATTACAGACTGTTCACATTTAGCATGACTCTTTTGTACAGAACCAGGAAGGGACTAAATTGAAACATAGACTTTAATGGCTGAGAACAGAATTCCTTTGACCTCATTCTTTACCCAGCTCTTTAGCATTGGGTAATTCAATCTTAGTCATTTTTCCTCTATAAAGGAAAATGATAAAAATGTCAAAGTGTGACTATTAGAATCACCTGTAGTGTGTTAAAATTCTTAATCTATTATTTAAGTTTAACTGGGTAAATTCATTTTATAAATTTCTCTTACCTGCCCTTTGATATTATTCTCTAGAAAGGTGAATTTAACCTTGGTTCATTCTATTTTAAAATTTGTTTTTACTGAATTTTTGTGTATTTCGTACAGAACATCTCAAACAGACTTACTCATCTTTATACCACCACCCCTACCAGCACCCTCCCATACACCCCCTACACTGGGACTCCATACACACTGTCATTCTTGTTAAGCTCCCCTGTGTCAAATCAGTGTCACCAGGCTTTTCCCAATGCATGTCCATCCACTGAGGTCTAGTCAGCCTGCCTAGAGTCCCTTGTGTTAGGGAGATCAGCTGTTTTTCAATTAACAGCAATCAGTTGCCCATATTTCTTCAGTGAAGACTGAGGTCTGCTGTTCATTTTCCCAGTTCTATCCTGTTTTTTGTCTACCCGAGTTTGCATGGGACTTGTGTGTGCTGACACCATTGCCATAGGATCATATGAGCAGGTTTCCAGGAGCTTGTAGGAATCTGTTTCCATATGGTCATGCACCTCCTCCCTGGCCCTTGCAGTCTTTCCACCCCCTCTTCCATGATGGTCCCTGAGGATTTGGTGGGTGAAGTTTAATATAGGAGTCCTGTCCAAGGACCAGCATTCGGAAAAATCTTGATCTCTACACTTTGACCATTTGTGACCTTTTGTGTTCCTGGCCCTCTACTGTATGAGGGAGCTTCATAAATGAGAACTGAGAGATTCATTAGAATCCTCTTCCTTACCCCTGTTCTATGTTCCATGAGCCTTTGATGTAGAGGTTGCATTGTAGATGTGTCACTTAGACCTGGGAAATTCATAGACAATGTCCGTGAGTGACCAATTATAGTACCTGGTAGTAGTCTCCAACTGGTGCAAAATGAGCTTCTCTGATGAGTAGTGACTGGGATATTTATCTGTAAATTTGAGGATACATATTTTGCACATAGTAAGAAATCACATTAGTCTAGGGATGTGACAGTCTTGGGGTTTTCTCTAAGATCTATGATCACTGTGGTCATGTGTATTTGTTTATGTTTACAGTACCACACTTCAGTTTCCTCCCATTGAGTGGGCTTTTATTCAAATTAGGTAACTGTTGATTACTGCCAAGGTAAAAGTGCCACTAGTGCACCAATGTCCTATGCTGTGCTGGCCATTGATGTGTTTATTTGGACATGATGCTGGTTTCTGACCATTGATTAAATTTTCCCTTGACACCTTCGTAGTGCTCTCCAAAGCTATGAGACCTAGCCTTCAAGTGAAGTGGTTTCAGATCAGTTGCAGCTCTATTGTTCCAAATCCTGTGCCCAAAGTATCTGTCTTCAGCAGAAGTGTCTTACCTTCATGATCTGGGTGGCCATCAAGGGTTGTGGCAATAGCCTGAGTAATTTTGGGAGTCTTTTGGACCACCCTGGCCAACAACTCAAAGGAAGGTTTCTTCGGTCTGACACTTTCTTGTTTGTACCCTCTGGTTATACAAATGGGCTCATGTAGAGATTATGTCTGTGTAATTTGTCATTAGGTTTTTCAAATAATATGATTCCCTCTGTTTTTTAATATTTTATTTTTTTATTTTTATTTTATGTGTGAGAGTGTATTGCCTGCATGTATGTGAGTGCATCCATGCAATGCAATGGCACAGAGGTCAGAAGAGGGCTTTGGATTCCCCTGGAACTAGAGTTAAGGATGGTTCATAGCCATCATGTGGGCGCTGGGAATTGAACCTGGATCCTCTGCAAGAGCAGTTAGTGCTCTTAACTGCTGAACCATCTCTCCATCCCCTCCCTCTTTTTTTTTTCTGACTAGCTAGGCATTACTTATCTCTCCTCTCTTTCTCTCACTGTGTAACCCTTTCACCATTGTTTCCCCATTAAGTGTCCCCATTTTCCCCATTTCTCCTTTATAACACCAGTCTCCTATGGTCCCACCTCTCTTGAGGCCCTTTTGTCCATTTATCCCCAAAGTTCCTTGTATAACCCTCCCTCTACCCTCTCATTTAAGTAACCCTATTTTTTATCCCTTTCTCACTTAGTTACACCTGTCTCCTACTATTCTTCTCTCTCAGGTTCTTACTTTCTCTTGACCTCCCTGGTTCCTTTTCATTACTCTTGTTCCTGCAGTACTGTTTGGATATATACTCAGTTAAAAGGATTTGGTGCTAGGATCCACATATGAGGGAGAACATATGGTTTTTTTTTTGTTTTTTTTGTGTTTGTGTTACTTAACTTAGTGAAACAGTTTCTAGAGCCAACATTTACCTGCAAATTTCATGATTTTGAATTTCTTTATAGCTGCACCAACTCCATGGTGTAAATGTACCACATTTTTATTAACTACTCATCAGTTGAGGTACACTTAGATTTCTTATATGTCTTAGCTGTTGTGAAAAGATCAGTGACAAACATGGATGTACAAGTGTCTCTGCGATAGGATGAGTCCTTTGGGTACATGCCAAGGAGTGCTATAACCGGGTCAAATGGTAGATTAATTTTTAGTTTTTTAAAGAGTTTTCCACACTGCTTTCCATAGGAGTTTCACAAGTTTGCCATCCCACCAGCAGTGGATGAGCATTCACCTTTCCCCCCATTCTCTCCAACATTTGGTATCATTTGTTCTCTTGATCTTAGCTGGTCTGACTAGAATAAGATGAAATGTCAAAGTGGTTTTAATTTTCATTTCCCTAATTAGTAATGATGTTGAACGCTTTTTAAGATGCTTCTTAGCCATCTTTATTTCTTCTCTGAGAACTCTCTTCTCAGATCCTTAGCCCATTTTTTATTGGGTTACTTGCTTTCTTGATTCTTAGAATTTTGAGTTCTTTATATTTTCTGGATGTGAACTTTCTGTCAGATGTGTCACCGGTAAGATTTTCTCCAACTCTGTGAGTTTTCTCTTCACTTCCTTGGTTGCTTCTTTTGCTGTGCAGAATCTTTCTAGTTTAATGAGGTCTCACATGTTGATTATTGACCTTAGCTCCTGAGCAATTGACACTCTGTTTAGAAAATCCTTTCCTACACCCATATTTTGTAGGTTATTGCCCATGTTTTCTTATAACAGTTTCAGAGTTACAGGTTTGACACTGAGGTCTTTGATTCATTTGGATTTGACTTTTGTGCAAGGTGAAAGATAGGGGTTTAGTTTCATTCTTCTACAGGTGAAGATCCAGTTTTGCCAACACCATTTGCTGAAGATGCTGTCTTTCCTCCAGTGCATTTCTTTGGACTTTGTCAAATATTAGGTGGCTGAAAGTGCATGTACTCATATTTGGGTCTTTAATTTTGTTCCATTGATCTATGGGTTTATTTTTATGCCAGGACCATGAATTTTTATGCATATAACTCTGCAGTATATTTTGAAATCCGTCAGTATTGCTCTTTGTGCTCAGGGTTGCTTTGGCTATCCAGGGCCTTTTGTGCTTCCATATGAATTTTAAGTTGTTTTCTTCTGATTCTGTAAAGAATGTCATGGGGATTTTGATTGGCATTGCATTGAATCTATAAAAGCCTTTTGGTAGAATGGCCATTTTCACAATATTAGTTCTTCCAATCCATGAACATGGGAGGTCATTCTGTCTTATGGTGTCTTTCTCGATCTCTTTCTTTAAAGATTTAAAATTTTCATTGGTGATGTCTTTATGTCTTTGGTCAGGTTTATTTTGAGATATATTTTTTGAGGCTATTGTGAGTGGAAGTGTTTCCAACTGCTTGTTATTGGTGTACAAAAAGACTACTGATTTTGTAGGTTAACTTTTTAACCTGCCACTTTACTGAAAGTGTTAATCATTTCTAGGAGTTTTTTGATGGACATTTTGGCATCTCTTAGATATAGCATCTGCATAAAAGGATAATTTGACCTCTTTTTTCCAATTAGTACTCCTTTAATTTCCTTCACTTGTCTTATTGTTCTAGCAAGAGTTTCACACACTATATTCAAAAGGAGTAGAGATAGTAGATGTCCTTGTCTGGTTCTTGATTTTAATGGGAATTCTTCCAGGTTTTTGCCATTAGAATGATGTTGGCTATGGGTTTGTTGTATATAGCTTTGATTATGTTGAGGCATGTTCCCTCAAATCTAATTCCCTCTAGGACTTTGAACATAAATGCATGTTGAATTTTGTCAAAGGTCTTCTCTTCATCTATTGAGATGACCATGTGGTCTTGTCTTTGAGTCCATTTATATGAGTTATGACTTTTATTGACTTATGTGTATTGAAACAACCCTGCATATCTAAATTGTAGCTGACTTGATCATGGTGGATGATCTTTTTGATGTGAGCCTGTATGTGGTTTGCAAGTGTTTTGTTGAGAATTGTTGCATCTATGTTCATTAAGGATATAGAGTTATATATTTTCTTTTTTGGTTGTATCTTTACCTGGCTTTAGTATTAATGAGACTGGCTTCATAGAAGAATTTGGAAATTCTCTCTTTTTTCTATATTTTTGAATAAAGTAAGTAGTATTTGATATAGATATTCTATAACGTCTGGTAGAATTCTGTGTGAATCCATCTGGCCTGGGCTTTTTTTAGTTGGGAGTTTTTGTATTACTGTTTCAATTTCTTTGTGTGTTATGATTCTGTTTAAGCTGTTCTCTTCTTGGTTTAGCTTTGGTGATTCCTGTGATTTTTAGATACACATCCATTTTGTTTAGGTTTTCAAATTTAATAGTATATAGGTTTTTAAAAATTTATTGAGAATTTCATACATGCATATAAGGTGTTTTGATCAAATCTATGCCCACTCCCTACCATCCAACCCCTCCCATATCTCCCTATCCATAACTTTTTTCTGACAACTTCATGTACTCTTTCCTTCTTTTTTTTTTTTTAAATGGGGCTTTTTGCTACTCTAACACTCCCCACTCTGAAGAAGTAACCCTAAAAACTTTCAGGGATTACATAAAAGCTCCCAAACACTTTTGACACTTTTGGCCTTTGGAAGAGAGTATGTTGCTAAGAGACCCAAATACATTTTGACTTTGAGTCAAGAAACCTGCTTTTCTTTGTTTTTTTTTTCACCCTAACTGCCTAGACAATTCCTACCTCCTATTCTTATCACACCATCCTCTGAAGAGGTTAACCAATAGGGAATAATGATGCACACTGCTTTGGCTTCTTCAGTGCTGAGTAGGGATGCAGGGTGAGGCAGTTCGGGTACCTTTCATTGGTTCTATCTAAAAGAATCCCAAATTGCATAACTCTTACCTATAGGTGAAAAGAAAGTCCTTGGCAGGGAATAAGAACTGTGAAGGAGAAGTAAAGGCAAGAGTAGTTAGCATTATAAGTTCTAAACAGGGAACCAGAAAAAAGAACAGGGCAAATTTCAAATGTTCATATCAGAGTCCATTGGAATTTCTTGAAGAGCACTTCCAAAAGCACCCCTCTGTTGGGTTCCTCCTTCTTATGGTTTGAATGAAAATGTCCCCCATAGGCTCCAAGTATTTGGACATTTCATCCCTAGATGATGGTGCTGTTTTGGGAGGGTTTAGGTGTGTCTATCCTGGAGGAAGCATTTCACTAGGGGTGAGTAGAGTGAGTTCTTAAGCCTTACCAGATCTCCAGTCACTCTCTTGCCTCCTGTGTCTCCATGATGATGTCACAGCTTAGCTTTTGCTGCTTCTGCTCCAGCCACCTCCAACCACCATGCCCCCCTGCCATGACAGACTATAATTCCTCAGGAACCGTAAGCTCAAACAAATGCTTCCCTCTATGAATTGCTTCAGTCAATGTTTCTAGCACAAAACAGAAAAGTGACTAACACAGTCCTCATTTCCTTTTGTCTGCCAAAGTTGGACTCAAAAGTGGATGGACATAGTATTTGTTTTAAGGCAATTTGATAGCTGTTGGAGTGGCTAGAATCAGGGTCAGTTTCCTCTCAAAGGCTTCTAGATAGGGGAGAAAACAAATTTATCTATCATTTTAGAACAATAATGGGCTGTCTCCCTTAGCTATAGTAGGCACTACGGTATTGCAGACCAAGATTTGAAGTCTTACATCTGAGAAGCACTTTCTGCATAGAAAAAAGATATCATCAATGACAAATAATTGTCTAAATAAAATTTTATATGGACTTAAGCTTAATATCTGGGATCTGTGATGCCTTGAACACTTAAAGAAATATACTGATAACTTTAATCTTTGGTTATACTTTCATTTCATTTTGGGTGTTTAAGACCACACAGTTGGCCCAAATAAATCAATTTATCTTTATTCTTAAAGCCGTTTGAGGATCTGTTCCTCAGTGGTCACATGGGCTTGGGAGGAGCCCCTGACTCCTTTCTTTCACTAGTTCTATCTATGTGAGGATAAGTCAAAGGTCATACTCAACCATGGCTGGCCTCATTTGAAAGCATGGAGAAAATGTTTGCTCTGAGTTGACCCTCCTCTTTGTAGACTGGACACTGGTTCAAGTCCATCTGGTGGGGTCTCAATGGCCTCCCTGAACAAGAGAACAGGTGACTCACCACAGCTACAAGACATTTTTTGAGATGTCCCCTAGTTCCCTGGAACTTGATCGAACTTGGAGGGCAAAGAGCAAAAACTATCTATTAAGTCCCTCTGACCAGATTAGTATAGGCCTCAAAGTATGACTGTTAAACATCCAAAGTTAGTTCCATCTGTATGGATAAAGTTTAATTACCATGTGCTATGTAGATAAAGTTTGTGCAAAACCAAATGTTTTCAGATAAACCCTGACTAGACATATATTTTGTTTCATAAACTAGTTGACTAAACTATGACCTTAGAAAATATAAAATTATGTGCATATCATTTTTGTCTCATCCTCTAAATATAACAAACCCACACAGACCTTCATCACTTGCTTAGGCTTTCTCATTTTTTCTTTCTATTTTGGAAATAGAAATATTTTCTCATATCCTTTTAACATCTTTTATGTTCTTATATTTTTTTAGTAATTATAAGACATAATAATATTAACAAATATTCCATCTGTTCTAAGAATTCTTTTCCAGAGAATACTAAGCAATCTGTATGCCCTTTTATGGTTTTAGTGTCAAACCAATGCTTAATTAAAGTTTTCTTGGAAAACTAATGAATTTACTGAGCTTTCTTAGAGAGATGGCTGAGGGTTTGCTGAGGTGTATGAGTGACCTGAGAGTATGCACAATGGAAAGCATTTATCCAGCATGCATCAAGTTTCCTAGTCTTCCCCAGATTATATAATTCAGCCTTCCCAAAATCCAGGAGACCATGTATGATTAGGGCCAAAATACATACAGTTGGCTAGGAAGAGTGGCTGGATACTCTGCTGAGGGTCCGATGACCCTGCTTGCCTCTCCTTATATGAAGGAGAACAATTATTGACAAGCCAAAATTTGACAATGTTTAGCAAGCAGGCACAGCTGAAGTTGTGATAATGATAGATATTTCATGCAGAAGAGATTGCTGTACAGCATCATCTTATTAAAATAACTTGGAACTTAAAAGGATTTGGTGCTAGGATCCACAAAGAGGGAGAACATACGATCTTTTGATTTTCTTCATCTGTGTTATTTCACTTAGTATAACAGTTTCTAGATCCAGCCTTTTAAATACAAATTTCATTATTTTACCTCTCTTTACTGCTGAACAGAACTCCATTGTATAAATATACCACCTTTTTGTTAGCCACTCGTCAGATGAGGGGCACTTAAGTTGCTTCCATCTCTTATCTATTGTGAAAAGAGCAGCAACAACCATGGTTGTACAAGTGTCCCTATAAAAGGACAAGTCCTTTGGGTATATATCAAGAAGTGGTATAGCCAGGTCATATGGTAGGTTAGATTTTAGTTTTTAAGAGTTCTCCACACTGTTTTCTGTAGGGGTTGTATGAGTTCGCAATCCCACCAGCAGTGAATGATCATTCCTCTTTCTCCACATTCTTGCCAGCATTTGGTATCATTTTTTCCTCTTGACCTAGCCAGTCTGATTGGGGTAAGGGGAAAACTTAGGGTGGTTTTAATTTGCATTTTCCTAATTACTAATGATGTTAAACATTTTTTTGAGAAGTTTCTTAGCCATCTTTATTTCTTCTTTTGAGAACTCTCTGTTTAGATCTTTAATCCATCTTTTAATAGGATCATTTGCTTTCTGTCTTGTTTTTTAAGTTCTTTATATATTCTGGATGTTAAACCTCAGTAAGATGTGTCACTGGTGAAGATTTTTTCCGATTCTGTGGGTTTTCTCTTCACTTTTTTGACTGTTTCTTCTGCTTTTCAGGAGCTTTGTGGTTTAATGAAGTCCAACTTGTTGATTGCTGACCTTAATTCCTGAGCAATCTGTCTGATTTAGAAAATCTTTTCTTATACCTACATCTTGTAAGTTACTACCAATATTTTCTTCTAATAGTTTCAGGATTTCTAGTTTCACATTGAGGTCTGTTCCATTTGGAGTTGACATTTATGCAAGGTGAAAGACAAGAATATGGTTTAATTCTTCTACAGGTGGAGATCCAGTTTTGCCAGCACCATTTGTTGAAGATGCTGTTTTTCCTCCATTTTGTTTTCTTGGTACCTTTGTCCAATATCAGGTGGCTGAAATTGCGTGTATTCAGGTTTGGGTCTTCAGTGATACTCGATTGATCTATGTGTCTATTTTTGTTCCAGTATCACATTGTTTTTATGGATATAGCTCTGTAGTATATTTTGAGATCTGATATAGTAATCCACCCAGAGTTGTTCTCTGTGCTCAACATAGCTTTGGCTATCTGGGGTCTTCTGTGCTTCCATATGAATTTAACAATAGTTTTTTTTCTAATTCTGTGAAGTATGTCATGGGGATTTTGATTGGGATTACATTGAATCTATATATTGCTTTCAAAAGGATGGTCATTTTCACAATATTAATTCTTCCAATCCATGAGCATCAGAAGTTCTTCCATCTCTTGATGTCTTCCTCAGTCTCTTTCTTTAATGATTTAAAATTTTCATTGAGGTCTTTGGTGTCTTTGGTCAGGTTTATTCCAAGATATTTTAATTTTTTGCAGCTATTGTCAATGGGAGCATTTCCTTGTATTCGTTCTCTAATTGTTATTGGTATGTAGAAAGGCTACTGAATTTTGTAGACTGATTTTGTAAGCTGTCACTATACTGACAGTGTTGCTCAGTTACAGGAGTTTTCTGGTGGTACTTTTGGGATCTCTTAGGTATAGTATCATATCATCTGCAAAAAGGGATAGTTTGACCTCTTCTTTTCAAATTAGTACTCCTTTAATTTTCTTTACTTGTCTTATTGCTCTAGCAAGAGTTTCAAGCAATATGTTAAAAAAGAGTGGAAATATTGGACATCCTTGTCAGTTTCCTGATTTTAATGGCAATGCTTCCAGTTTTTCTCCATTTAGAATGTTGTTGGCTGTGGGTTTGTTGTATATAGTTTAATTTTGTTGAGGATGTTCCCTCCAGTCCAATTCCCTTTAGATCTTTTATCATGAATGCATGCTGAATTTTGTCAAAAGCCTCTTCTGCATCTATTGAGATGATGATATGATTTTTTGTCTTTGAGTCCATTTATATGATTAATGACACCTATTGACTTGAGTATACTGAACCATCTCTGCATCTCTTGGATAAACCCTACTTGATCATGGTGCATGATCTTTTTAATGTGTGTCTGTATGCAGTTTGCAAGTACTTTTTTGAGAATTTTTGAATCTATGTTCATTAAGGATATGGGTCTATAGTTTTCTTTGTTGGTTGTGTCTTTACTCGGTTTGGGTATTAGAGTGATGTTGGCTTCATAGAAGGAATTTGGGAGCTCTCCCTCTCTTTCTATCATTTTGAATAATTTATGTAGTACTGGGTGGAGGTCTTCTTTAAATGTTCAGGAAAACTCTGTTGTAAATCCATCTGGGCCCTGACATTTTTTAGTTGGGATGCTTTGTATTACTGTTTCGATTTCATTATATGTAATGGGTCTGTTTACACTGTTGGTCTCTTCTTGGTTTAACTTTGGTGGTTCCCATGATTTTAGATATCCATCCATTTCTTTAGGTTTTCAAATTTAATAGTGTATAGGTTTTTGAAGTATTCCCTTATAATGTTCTCAATCTTTTTGGTGTTCGTTATGATGTTTCACCTCCCCTTTCATCTCTGATTTTGTTGATTTGGATTTGCTCTTTCTTTCTTTTGCTTATCTAGGAAAAATGTCTGTCTGTCTTTTTTTGTAGCTTTTCACAAAACCAGCTCTTTAATTCATTGATTCTTTGTATTCTTTTCTTTGTTTCTAGTCCAGTAATTTCTTCTCTGATATTTGTTATTTCTCTCTTCTGCTGAGTTTGGGTTTCATTTTTTCTTGCCTTTTTTGTTTTGATTTGCAGTGTTAGCTAATTTATTTAGGCTCTTTCTAATTTGTTTTTCTTTTTGAGGCAGAGTCTCCCTGTAGCCTCAGCTGGCCTAGAACTCACTTTGTAGAACAGGTTGGCCTCAAACTCACAGAGATCCACCTGCTTCTGCCTCAAAAGTGCTGAGATTAAAGGCATGTAACACCATGCCTGGCTTTCTTTCTAATTTTTTAATGTAGACACTTAGAGCTAAAAACCTTCCTCTTAGGACTACTTTTAAAGTGTCCTAGGGGTTTTGTTGTGTCGTATTGTCCTTTTTTTGTTGAATTCCAAGAATCCTTTTATTTCTTTCTTAATTTCTACTTTGACTCACTCATTGTTTAGAAGTGTGTTGTTTAATTGCAATGAGTTTGTGTAGTGACTAGGGCTTCCTCTAGTGTTGATTTTAAGCTTTGTTGCATTGTGCTCTGATAGAATCTATGGAATTATTTTAATTTTTGTATTTTTTGAGGTTTGTTTTGTACCCTGGTATGTAGTCAATTTTTGACAAGGTTCCATGAGGTGTTGAGTAGAAAGTGTGTTCTTTGGTCCTTGATGGAATATTAGAAAGATGTCTGTTAGGTCCATTTGATTTATGGTATCAATTAATTCAGACATCTCTCTGTTTTTTTGTCCAGTTGACCTGTCTAATGGAGACAGTGGGGTAATGAAATCCCCTATTATTATGAGTTGGGGTTAATCTGTGTCTTGAAGTCATGTAATATTGTTTATATGAAGTTGGGTGCACCAGAATTTGGTACACATATATTCAGGATTGTAATATCTTCTTGATTATTTGTTCCTTTGATGAGAATGAAGTGACCCTCCTTATCTCTTCTGATTAGTTTTACTTTGAAGTCTATTTTCTCAGATATTAGAATTGCAACCCCTGCTTGTTTCTTAGCGCCATTTACTTGGAATATTCTTTTCCATCCTTTCACCTTAGGTAGTGCCTGTCCTTGAAGGTGAGATGGGTTTCGTGCAGACAGCAACAACAAAAAAGATTTTGTTTCTTAATCAATTCACTTAGCCTGTGTCTTTTGACTGGGGCGTTCAGTCCATTGATATTTAAAATTATTATTGGTTTCTATAATTTTGTTTGCTGTTTGCATTCTTTGTCTAATTTTGTGTTTCCTCAATTATGCGTTCATTTTTTTCTTTCATTTATTGTTTTCTTTCATTGCCCCTCAGTATAGTTGTTCCTTTCTCTCTTCTTTGTATTGCTTCAAGTATTCTTTGAAGGGCTGGCTTTATGGACATGTGTGCTTTCAGGCTATTCATGTCACAGAATATTTTTCTTTCCCTTCTCCACTATAGTAGACATTTATGCTGGGTAGAGTATTCAGGGCTGGCATCTATTGTCATTTAGAACTGGAAATATCTTGGTCCAGGCTCTTTTGGCATTCATAGTTTGCATTGATAAGTCAGCTGAAATACTGATGGGCTTACTTTTATAGGTTTTTAAATTATTCCTTTATAATGTTCTGGATCTTTCTGTTGTCTGTTGTGATGTTTTCCCTTTCATCTCTGATTTTGTTGATTTGGAGTTGCTCTTTCTTTCTTTTGATTAACTGGGCTAAGGGTCTATCTTGTTTATCTTTTAAAGAACCAGCTCTTAGGTTCATTGATTCTTTGTATTGTGTTCTTTGTTTCTATTTCATGAATTTCTGCTCTGATTTTTGTTATTTCATCTTGTCTTCTGGGTTCGGGTTTCATTTTCTGTTGCTTTCAAGTGTTGGGAGTTAAAAATGTTAATTCATTTATTTGTGTTTTTTTTCTGATTTTTTAATGAAGACACTTAGCGCTATGAATGCCCCTCTTAGGACTACTTTTAAAATGTCCCAGAGGTCTTGTTGTTTTGTATTGTCCTTTTTGTTTAATTCCAGTAACACTTTTATTTCTTTCTTAATTTCTGCTTTGACCCATTCATCATTCAAGAGAGTTTTGTTTAATCTACATGAGTTCATGTAGTTACTAGGGTTTCTTCCAGTATTGATTTTAAACTTTATTGCATTGTGGTCTGATAGAATGTGTGGAATTATTCCTTTTACCTTTTATTATATTTATTTA
>NW_008360332.1:1064141-1067036 GCF_000622305.1 Nannospalax galili | reverse complement strand
GTATTTTTTGAGGCTTATTTGTGCTCCAGTATGTGATCAATTTTGGAAAAAGTTCCATGGGGTGTTAAATAGAAAGTGTACTCTTTAGTGGAATATACTCTTGAGTGGAATGCTCGTAGATGTCTGTTAGGGCTATTTGATGTATGGTATTGTTTAGTTCAGATGATTCTCTGTTTGTTCTTTGTCCCATTGACCTGTCTAATGGAGACAGTGGGGAATTGAAGTCCCATACTATTAGTGGGTTGGGATTAATCTGTATCTTAAAGTCTTACAGTATTGTTTTTATGAAGTTGGGTGCACCAGAATTTGGTGCATATATGTTCATTATTGTAATATCTTCTTGGTCATTTGTTCCTTTTATCCAAATGAAGTAGCCCTCTTTATCTTTTTTTTAATTTTAGTTTGAAGTCTACTTTGTCAGATATTAGAATTTCAACTCCTGTTTTTTTCTGAGTACCATTTGCTTAGAATAATTTTTCCATCCTTTCAATTTAAGGTGGTGCTGGTCCTTGAAGAAGAGATGGGTTTCTTGCAGACAGCAAAAGGATGGATTTTGTTTCTTCATTCATTCAACTAGTCTGTGTGTTTTGACTGGGGAGTACATTGATATTTAAAGATATTATTGAAAGATGTGTCCTCATTCCTGTCATTTTGATTTCTGTTTGCGTTCTTGATCTATATGTGCATCTCCACAGTTATACCTTCATTTAGTTTTTTTTCTCTATCCCCTTGGGTATAGTCATTCCTTTCTTCAGCTCTTTGTATTGCTTCAAGTATTCTCTGAAAGGCTGGTTTTGTGGAAAGGAATTCTTTCAGCTTATTTATATTGTGGAAAATTTTTCTTCCCTTTTCAACTATAATATACATTTTTGTTTGAGAAAGTTTTCTGGGTTGGCATCTGTGCTCATTTAGAACTGGGAATAGTTTCGTCCAGGCTCTTCTAGCTTTTGTAGTTTGCACTGAAAAGTCAACTATAACTCTGATGTGTTTTCCTTTATATGTGACTTGTTTTTATTTTGCAGCTTTCAGTATTCTCTGTTTTGTACATTTAGTGTTTTTACTATGATATGCTGTAAGGAATTTCTTTTCAGGTCCTATTTGGTGTTTTGTATGGGCCTGTCTTTCTTTAAGTTTGGGAAATTTCCTTTTACCATGCAGTTAAAGATATGGTCCATACTGTTATCCAGAGATATTCTTCCTCTATGCCTGTGATGTATAAATTTGGCCTTTCTATTTTGTCCCACATTTCCTGTATACCTATTCTTGTGTTTTCTTAAATTTTTCATAATCTTTGTTTGAGGGGTCCTATTTGTCAATTTTATCTTTCTGTTTTGATATTCTGTTCTCCATTTCATTCATTCTATTGGTGAGGCTTTCTCCTGTCTTTTCTAAGTAGCTTGTTGAGTGTTTCACTTCCTTCTTCATTTCAGCCCAAGTATTCTTCAGTATTTCTAACTCTTTTGTGAATTCACTCAGAAGTTTATCCCTGTCTTCTTTCAGTTCTTTGATTTCTCTGTGGGTTCTTTAAATTCATTCCATTCTTTTATCATGTTTATAATTGTTCTTTTGAGTTCTGTGTCCTCAGTTATCTCTAAGAGGTTCTCATTGTACACCTCCTTTATAGGACTGTTGGTGCTTGCTAGGAACATATTATTTGGGGTTTTCTTATTATTATTTTTTGTTTTGACTTTGGGCATGTGGATTTATTTTGTTGTTTCTGATTCTTGGGTGGAACTCAAGAGTTTGAGTCTTTTCCTGTTTGTATACTTGATGTACCTTTTTGTTTTCTTATTGGGTATAAAAAGCTGGTTGGCCTTGGCTTCAGGTTCTCTCTTTTGATTTTGTATTGAAGGGGCCAGATGGAGTTAGTCCTGATGCTCAGGAGTTCCCACAGAGGCCCAAGTCAGATGAAGAATCAGATGCTCTCAATCTTCCTCCTAAGATCTGGCTTACTCTATTCAGCAGGCACAGTACAATTTGGGAGTCTCTTGCTAGGTGGAGGTAGGATTCAGAAGATCTCAGGCAGTCAGGGAAGGAAGTAGATCTCAGGAATCCCAGGCATATTGGGGTTGGGGACAGTCAGGGTAGAAGCCTGGTCTCAGATGTGCAAAGACAATTTGGGGGTGTTTGGGGGTGGGGACAGGCTGTAAAGACTCTAGGAAACTAGATGAATAGGTAAATTGGTCTGGGTGCAAAGGATCTGGATGTAGTGGGTGGGTTTGGGCCAAGAGGGTAGTCCAGAGGCCTCGGTTGCAAAGAGCAGAAAGGAACCTAAGGCTAGAAAAAGAACAGGATGTGGGGGCTGGGAGATTGAATCAGGTTGTGGGAATCAAGGCACACTGGGTGAAGTAGAACTTACCAGGCAAGGAGGCTGGTCTCAGGAATCCCAGGCAGATTGGTGATGGGAACTGTCAGGGTAGAAGGCTGGTCTTAGGTGTGCAAAGATACTTTGGGAGTGGAGTCAGGCTTTGAAGGCTGTAGAAAACTAGACTGGCAAACTGAATTGGTCTAGGTACAAAGGATCAGGAAGCAGTGGCTAGATCTGGGCCAAGAGGGTATTCAAGAGGTTTGGAGTGATAAGAGCAGAAGTGTGTCTGGGTCTAGGGTTAGAAGGAGAACAGCTTTGTTTTTTGTTTTTTTTTTTTTGGTACAGTTGTTATTTTTATTTTGGAAATCCTTAGGAGATATTTACGCTAGACTTAAATGGAACTAAATCTAGATATGCGTATTGATAATCGAGTCTCATATTTTTAAAAAATATTTTATTACAAATGAACCTACCATTTGACCCAGTTATACAACTCCTTGGCATATAAGCAAAGAACTCATCCTATTGCAGAGACACTTGTACAACCATGTTTGTTACTGCTCTTTTCACAATAGCTAAGAGATGGA
>NW_008360332.1:1042072-1062394 GCF_000622305.1 Nannospalax galili | reverse complement strand
GATTCACTTGGAACTGGAGTTAAGGATGGCAATTCACAGCTGCCATGTGGGTGCTGGGAATTGAACCTGGGTCTTTTGCAAAGCAGTCAGTGCTCTTAACCACTAAGCCATCTCTCTGGCCCTGAGTCTCATATTTTTATGTGTCAAAAAGGGTAGTGTATTGCCTGCATGTATATGAGTGCACCCATGTCATGCAATGCCTCAGTGGTCAGAGGAGGTCTTCAGATTCACTTGGAACTGGAGTTAAGGATGGCAATTCACTGCTTTTGCAAAGCAGTCAGTGCTCTTAACCACTAAGCCATCTCTCTGGCCCTGAGTCTCATATTTTTATGTGTCAAAAAGGGTATTGTGAATATTTCTCACAAGTCTTCTCATAGTGGTTAAATAACCATACTTACTTCTTTAATATCTTGACATAAAAGATTGAACCTTAAGAAAAAATTTAACCATAATCCTTCATAATTGGGTGGATCTAAAAAATCAAAAGCTCTAACAAATAATGATAAATTAATGTTATTTTTCATTATTAACTATGTGGTAGATGCTATAATAATTGTGTAGTGTATTATCTTTCATTTAGATTCATTTTATTCTTACTACATTCATCAAGGTCATCCTTCTGTCATAAATGAAGAATTTGAGGCTTAGGGATATTAAGCATTTAACTGAGGCCATTCGGCAGATGACTTGTTTCCCTTTGCTGACATGGCCTACACATGGCCTTCTCCTTGATAATGGATTCTCCTCTACAGCGTACATGCCAGCTGACCAGTATCGTCTTGCAAGCTTGCAAGCCACATTGTCTCCTGATGGTTCAATGTATCTTGTTGGGATAAAATTTACTTTTCTGAAGTGTCTAACATCTATTCTAATTGATTCTTGGAATAGATTATTCAGTATCCTATTTATATTTAATGAATACTATAATGTTTGACCAAGACCCATGGTTAAAACAAAAATTTTTAAATTTACATTCAAAGTCCTCTTAGAAAAGCTGCTCGAGCTGTAAGTGCTACCTTGGCATATTTCATACTCATATATATGGGGGGTACATTGGGGTTGGGGACAGCCAGGGTAGAAGCCTGGTCTCAGATGTGCAAAGATAATTTGGGGGTAAACGTTAGTTGCTGAGAAATGTGACCATATTAAACGAAATATCACTGGAAAAGGGGATAAATCCAGGAAATTAAGTTATATATGTTCAGAGGAAGCAGGAGCAGTAACAGTAAGTTTTTCTAGCATGTCCATTTGATTATTGAAGTTTCTTCATATATTTCTCTTTTTTAGAAACAGTTAAGTTTTAACTTAAATGATGAAGTTGAAGTACAGATACTTTTTAACAAGTTGAGGTCACAAAAGGATAACAGAATTTTATTAAGCATGCCAGGGAAAATATTCAGCCACTGCAGCATCATAGATAACACAATTGGCGGCTATGAAAGAGTGATCTCAAAAATCAGTAAGAACACAAAATTAAGTTTGCAATTTCTGAATCCAGGCAATCCCATAATCCAATCATTTTGCTATTGTGGTAAGAGTGCTGTGAACATTTATTCTTCAAAATATCATTACTGCAACTATCTGTGGTAAGAACCAATGAAGCTGCCTGGTGCTCTCCTCTCCTCTTGTGTGCTGCCAGCAAAGAACAAGTGACCTCAATTTATCCATCCGATTTAGTACAAACCATTCTGTGCTAGAAGAGCTTTCGTTGTCAACTTAACATACCTGGACCGAGGGAGTCTCAGCTGGAAAATATCTGCCTTTGGACTGGCCTGTGGCCATGTCTGTGAGACATTTTCTTGACTGTTGAGTGACGTGGGAGGGCCCAGCCTACTGTGGGTGGTGCCACCCCTGGGCAGGTGGTCTTATATTGTATAATAAAGCAGGTTGAGCACGGGCCAGGGAAGACCACCAGTAAGCAGAATTCCTCCATGGTCTGTGCTCCAGGTTCCTTCACTGAGTTCCTATCTTGGTTCCCCAAGTGATGAGTGACCCAGATGTGAGATAAAGTAACCCTTTCTTCCCCAATTTGCTTTTGGTCAGAGTGTTTTGTCAGAGCAATTGAAAGCAAACTAGAACACATTCTTAGCACTTTAAACACAAGAAATTCAATCCACTGCAATTGTTAGAAAGCTATGAACTGAAACTCCCAGAAGAAATCTAGGCCTGCATCAAAGAGTTTGCAAGGCTGATGGACTGAGTAGAACTTCATGATTTTGGAGAAGCTGGAGGTTGCAAATTCAGAGTCAATTTACCTTCCACCACTGCTGATGCTCTTCATGGCCACCCTTCACCCTGCTCTGTGTCCCAACAAACATCTTTGCCACTATCAGATGCAATCTTCTGGTTGTATCAACTTTGCACACCACTAGCCTCCACCCTTTCAAAGCTAAGAACGCCATCAAATAACGTTTAAGCCCTAAAGAGTGGGGTCCCCTGCTTCATAGTGCACATACCGTATGTTCTCACCAATGTAGTTAACAAATGCGTTCATGTTTGACTTTTTATTGTTCAGTAACTATAAAACTTCATGAAGTTACTTCATGAAACTGTTTCCACATTCAAGTATGTTTTTTCAGGACAGTCTGTATCTGTGTATGTGGCCCATGATCATTCGTGTTGGCTATAAAATAAACTATATTTTTATTTCCTATGGTGTGAGATTTCTGTTTTGCATTCACAGAGTAAAAGAAAAACAAGTGAAAATTTGAAGAAAAGGGAAAAGGAGAAGATTTTGACTGCCATCCTCAGGTCATAGTAAGACACCTGACAACTGTTATGTCTGATCCCGGGGAAGAGGGTGGGTGAGCTAGGAGGAAGCCACTGTTGGAAGCCCAACAAACATGGGATGGGCAGGGGGTTTTCTCATAGCCCTCTCCTTTCCATTTGTGTCATGGTTACCCACTGAACAAAACAAAGTGAGGAGAGTTAAAGTGAAACCTGTGAAAGGCAGCCTTCAGGGGCCAGCTTTAGTTATGAGTTACTAGTTCTGCTTGGCACAGTAATGTAAACTGACCAAATCAGGAGATGAGGAAAGCTAGTGGCTGGCCCACCATGGGAAGAAAATCTGCTCCTTACTTTTACTTATGTTACACATGGAAGATAAAGGCTTCATATGCCACACCACATAATTTCTTTCACTTTTCCCATACCAAATCCAGCACAACCCTAGAATTATAACAAATTACAATTCCCTGCAATAAATACCCAGTTATCTTTATACCTTATCAAAGAAATTTATTTCATCTTATTGGTTTTTTAAATTAATTTAATACTTATATTTTATGTTATTATTGTTATACCTGCATAACATGTAAGTACATCTGTGTCATGCTATGCCTGCATAGGACAGAATATCGCATTGAATCAGATCCCCTGGGACAGGAGTTAGGGTTGTTAGCCTCCATGTGGGTGCTGGGATTCGACCTGGGTCTTCTGTAAGAACAGCCAGTGCTCTTAACTGCTGACCCCTCTCCAGTCCCTCATATTATTGGTTTCATTGGCTTGTTGCTGTTGTTTGTATTTTTCAGGCAGGATCTGCAGAACTTACTATATAGACCAGGCTGGGCTCAGTCTCATAAAGATCCACCTGCCTCTGCCTTCCAAGTACTAAGAACACACCCAAGGATATTTCATATTATTCCAAAAAAAAAATCCGTCTTTTCCCTAATGTGTTTCTGTGTACAATTTTGACAACTAAAATTCATCAGAAATGATCAGAATAATGTATTTTTTCATTCTCCAATTTTTCTTTTTTGTGTCACGCCCAGTCTATCTTTGACTATCTGATGTGCCCCCCTCCCTGTGAATTCTGGTTTAAAGACCCAGATTCTGCCCAGGACCAGTTCAGTCTGCACATTTTTTTTTCTCATTTAATTTACATCTGTTAGCTTCTCCTCTGCCTTAATCTTATGCTTTTATGTGTAGGATAAACTGAAAGCTAGATCCTTGGCTGTCTTCCATTTTGTATTCTCTCTCCTTTTTCTCTCTGTGTTCTTAAGACCAAGGTTTAAAACTTCTTATGTACAAAGTTATCAGATTCTTATTTACCACCCAGTCCCCAACTTGCTTGTCCCGGGTATGGATTACATTAAAATTAATTCATTCTAAAGAGAACAATTGTTTTAATGTTCAAATATGCCTTTTTCTTCTCTCCTCAATCTCTTTTTGTGTCTGGTTTTTCTTCGTGTATCAAAAGCACTCCAACTCAAGTCATAATTCTTATCCCTCTCCCTCTATCATTTTGTTCTGGTTCATGTCTCTGTAGTCTCATGTGTAATGGCTACACGTATATTGACAATTTCGCCTCTCTTGTGCCAGTCTCAATCAGTTATGGACTCCCTTCTCACTAGATTAGTATAACAGCCATTAACTAACCACTTCTATTATTCATTTCTTTTCCCCTACAAAGAAGCAAGGACATTCTTCTAAACCACATCATTCTCCCACTTGAGGTTTCCTGTTGCATCTGCTTAAGATCCAAACTCTTTATTCTGATCTACAGGAATAGGTGTGTATCCCTCTCCATATATTACTATTATCAGATCATTGTGGACATACACCTTCGAATCAATAAATCACTAGATATGTTTACCCACCTTATAGATTTGTGGACCTACAGTCCTCTTTTGTATTCTTCATTTTAGAAAAGTTGAAACATGTCACTTTTTAAAATTCAAAGTCCTTCTAACACAGAGCCATGCAGTCTTAGACTTTAACCTCTATGAAACTAGAACCTTGAAAGGAAAGCTGAGCCAGCTCCCCTCTCAGAGATGTGCCATCCAGAAAAGTGAAAGAAAAAATGAAAGCTGTTGACTTGTGCTCCTCCTTGCAGCATTCAAATCAACGATGCAATTCCAAGGACTGAAGGCCCTAGAGCAATCTCACCCAAATCCCCCTTAAAGCCAAGGCATATCAAGTTGAGATAAGAGACTTCCATGAAAGATTACCTATAGCTGTGGCCAGCTGCCACTTGGCAGGACAATCTACATGCATGGGGGATTAAGCTCTATAAACTTGGCTGAATCAAATCAACTGTCTTAATGGGCCAGAAAATCAACCAGTCTGAGTGAAAAATTCACTTGAAATGGTTGACTGACACTAGTTGCAGATGCCATGGAGATCTGATATTTGCGGAATCCTTAAAATGTTCCAAATTGGAGGAGGGGTTGACATTCAAAGTTACATCTTTTTCTCTTTCTGTCTGCATGCTTGACATGGTCTAGATGCAGCCCCAAGGCTGTCAGTGGAAATAAACCAATTGTACCTCTCCTAATCTCCAGTAACATCCCTAAATCTCAGCAATAGCTGTCACTACATAAGCCAATGGCAGGTCACCACCAATCTGAGCTGTATATGCATTTGATGATAAACACACTCATCGATCTTTCATGTTTCTTATCACTTCCCCATGTGATAGCAATTCATTTATGCACATATATTTTGTGTTGTTGATTTTCAAATGCATTATCTCAAAACTTTTCTATTAGGTATTACTCTTCCTTATTAAAAATCTAAAACTGAGATATGATAAATGATTTGTTCAAGATCATCTGTGTATAAATGGTAAAGCTGTAATTGGAATCCAGCCTGGCATTTTCTATATGGAATGGAAAACTGAGATTATTAATCTTAATTGACAACTTCACTGGTTTGGAATTCCCTAGGAGACACACCTCCTGGTGTGCCTGTGAGGGCTTTTCCAGAGAGCTTTAGCTGAGGAGGGAAGACTTACCTTGAATGTAGGCAACACCATTTTGTGGTCTGTGGAATTGGCTTGAATAAAACAGACAAAAAGTAGGTGAGGTGAGCATCAGAATTTGTTTCTCAGCAACATGACCAAACACCATATGCTCAAAAAAGGGCTTTATTTGCTTTTCAGGAGTATTACCAAGTTGAGATAGATGATAGATAGATGATAATAGATAAATGATAGATGATGATAGATAGATAGATGATAGATAGATAGATGATAGATAGATGATAGATATAGATAGATAGATGATAGATAGATAGATAGATAGATAGATAGATATAGATAGCTAGATAGATGATAGATAGATGATAGATAGATGGATGATAGAGAGATAGAGAGAGAATTTTTAATTTTCTTCAGTTTCCTGCTCTGAAAAGGACTCAGAACAGTTTTCAATGAATCAAGTTCTACATTGAATCAAGCAAAGTGAACCATTTCAGTAGAAACTGTAATGTTACTACGTCAGCAATTCTTATTTTAAAATGTGCTTTACTTATTCAGCTATTTGAAAGATGGTATTAGAGGAGCTATTTTCCCAATTTATTTATTTTTTGTCTACAAGCCTTCATTTAAAACCTACAACTGTGTGTTTTTAAGGCAGTAATTATCTTTCTAAATGTACCACTCTATCTTAAGTTTCTCAGCTAGTTTCAAAGCCAAAGAAAACACTAATCCTTTCAATTCATTGAGAATCAATGTTTAATCCTTTTTGTCTTCATACTTACTACAAATCATAAAGAACCCTGAGTGTCAGATTAAGAACTAAAAGCCCTATGCAGTGTTCCTGTTACTTATTGATTATTTTAAATTAAAATTTCAGTGCTCTCTACTTGAAAGGAAACTAAAACTTATATTTCAGGCAGAAAGGTTTTCAATCTATAATAAGAAAAGTGTATGTTTCAAATGATATTTCATACTATTAATATTAATTAAAATCAAATTTTATGGTTAAATTTGAATTAGTTCCAGCTTTCAAATAGGTCATAGGTTAGATTTCTCTAACATATCTCAAGTCCATGAAAAATGTGCTAGTGGGTAATTGAAAGCAAATCAAAATAGGAAAATTATTCTAAAATCATTTTTGAATGGCCCCTTTAAAACTTAAAACACTTATAAACTTACTACCCTTTAAAAGTTTTGATAATAATTATGACACTTTGGTAAAAACCTCCCTGAATTTTCAAATTAATCAATGCTCTTCTAGTCTTGGAAAATTCTTGGTAATTGCAGCCTTTCAGCTGTTGTTTTTAAAGTACATTCACCATGGAAGATTCTAGAAGGTAGTCATTCTTCCTTTACTCATTTTTATACACACACATAGATGTATTATGTGAGTATTTGATGAAAACACGAATGTGAAAATATGTTTTCTTCTTTTCTGTATTAAGGACAGACAGAAGAGATACACCAAAAAGCATGGGCACTTTGCTGGTAATGAAGATGCTGTGACATGAGCCGGGAGGTAGCACCGTTGGTAGAATGCTTGTCTCCCATTCACAAATCCCTGATACCACGTAATCTGACAGTATAGTGCACACCTGCAACCTCGGCAATCAGAGGTGGAAAACTGCAAGGAAAGGAGAGAAAATACAGCAAATTCATTCAGGCAATGTCAGGGACATTCCCACAGCACAGGAAAAAGACTAGACAATTGGGGTTATATCAATTTTTAAAGCATCTATATAGAAATAGAAACAATGGACAGAATGGAAAGAAACTAAAGAATATGATTAAAAGCATGCAATGTATGTGTCTGAGAAGTGTTAACACAAGGAGTAAAGAATTACAAAAGCAGGAGGATTATAGTTACTCTAGGACCAGAGCAACATAGTCTCTGTCTCAAAGCAAATTAAAATGGATGGATGAATAGAAAGAAATTAGCGAATTACAGAAAAGATTCTAATTGAGAAAAATTGACAAGTTTAACTTGATTTAAACAATGCATAGGTATGTATATGCTGAATAGCATTTCATTAATATACAACTTTGTAGAAATTTTGGTGTGTAAATCTAAAATAAATTGTTTTCTTAAATTAAATCTAAGAATAAATTTAATTTCCATCTCTATTTTAAAATCATCCTCGCACTAGCTCCTTTTCCTGTAGAACTTCACATTTCCTGAAGCCATTCATTAATACTTATTTTGAGAGAGCTAATTTCTCAAAATCTTGTGATTTTGTCCATAGTTTCCATCTTGAGGAAAGCTTACCTAAAGTTTATGCAAATTATAAACTCATGATTTAAGAGACAGAAGCAATAAAAAAGTAACATAATGCGATTTTATTAAGATCACGTGTATTAAACCTTGACAAATGCTGTTAAATATGTTTCCAAACAAAATTTACATTTTAAATCAAATTTGGAAAACAGTATTTGAATCAAATGAGAAGATCCAAGTGCCGTTATCTTCTTATGTATATTATACGGTCTCTTCTGACCTTTAGTTGGAAGAAAAGTGTGTTCATCTTGATTTAGTCAAGTTAGGAAGATGGAATTCTCAACTTTACAGTGATTTGTGAATTAGTGGTTTGGTATTACTGTTGGAACATAATTTTTCAAGACTCATGATCTAAACTATATAATATAATTCAAGTTCTAAATACTCACTGTTTATATGGCAGGCTAGGAATCAGAGTTCCCTCCAGTTTCAAACAGAAAATTGACTTCTCCCTTGTGTTCCTCCAGACAGTGGCCTTTCAAGGGCATCTGGTCTATCTTATTATTAAAATTCTTCATCAAAAAACAAGTTGCTCTTCACTGCTAATAGAATTCCAAGGTATAAATGTACCCTCTTTTCATTATCCGTTCATTGGGTGAGGAACATTTAGCTTGTTTCCATTTCATATATATTGTGAAAAGAGCAGTAACACTCATATTTGAGCAAGTAGAATTCTATTTCTAGTAGAATATAATACAATGCATTATAATGAACATAATAATATCCAAACTTAAAATGAATAAAATCATTTCATCTGTGCTAACATGAGTGGATGTGGACGACATCAGGCTAAGTGAATTAAAACAGGCAAGGAAAGACAAAATGTCACACTATATCATTACAGGGTGGAATGGAAAATGCAAACAGAAGCAGAGAGTGGTGGTGATAGATTGTAGGGGCAGGGGGAGAAGAAATGGGGGAAATGGCTTCAAAGAGGACAGAGCCGTGGTTATGCAGAAGTAAGCTCTACGTTTCTAAAGTGCAGTTCACTGACAATCGTTAGAAGAACATTGCACTCAAAATTTTCTCAGAGAGCAGTGTCACAGTGCAGTCACCACAGTCCAAGCTTAAAGGGCTTGGGGACCCCGAGGGATAGGTGCAGGAGAAATCAGGATGCAGGAAATGCAGAGGTTTACATGCCAGTGCGTGTTTATTGTGTACTAAAGCAAGCTTATATAGAAAGCAGATCTGGAGTAACCAAGGATTAACCAAGGATACATTACCAACAGAAAGTAACCAAGGAATAACCAAGGATACATTATGTTACAATCAAGAATTCATTACTTCACCAACCGAAACTCACACAATGTTTACAGTATCCAAGATTCAACTACATAATATTTATAATATCTTAGATATAAATTGAACTGTTTGTTATTACTCTTAGCAACTACTAGAATCTATCATTTCTATATAGAAACCAAGTTTACAGTGCTGAGAAACCCCGGTGTCCATAAACTGAAACAGAACTCTATAGTTATGTTTCCAAGAATGCTGATTAACCAGGGAAGCAGAGCCTGTCAACCCAGACCACAGAAGCAGAGAGCAGGGACAGTCCCAGGGTGGAAGCATTCTTCCTCCAATTCTAAAGTCAAGCTGTGCCCATAATCGCTCCCAATATTTCCCCCTTTTCATTTTATATAACCTCAGGTAATGCCATGTCCAGAATGGAAAGACCGAGCCTGTCTTAGGTTGTTCTCTGCTCAAAGCCTTACCCATCATCAGCACACAGCTTCTATCAGCTATGCCCTGTCTTAGGTTGGCTTCTCCCAGAAGATCTTACCTGTTTTTTACTACCGGGCTCCACTAGGGGAGGGAGCATAATCTCATATCATGCACAATAGCCTTGACATGCCACAAGAATTTGAACTAATATCTGGTATCCTCTGCTAAGCTTCAGGTCATTAATCACTCAGGCCTTGACAATTCCCCTTTTTTATTATTTTTATATAGATTTTCGTTTTGAAAATATAGGGTAGACAAGAGAATCTCATCACTTCTTTTCCGAGCATCTTGGTTCAAGCATCGGAAGGCACATCGACCTCCTATAAACAATATGCAAAGAACAATTATCAGGGTTACTAAAGAAAATCCAGAACTATGTATTATACTTTGAATCCATCCTCAAGGATTGAAACCAGAAAGAGAATTTGCTAAAGCAGTAGCTGTCTGATCAATAGAACTTGCAGAAGGTATTTCTTCTGAAAATGCCTCATATATTTCTTCCTGCAATTGTATCTCATTAAAAGTTGTGTTATCCATTTTGCCTTGAATATACAATTCTATATTTTCCATTCATATTCTGAACCATTATATTTATATGGAGTAATACAAATCTGAATAGAATTCCAATCACATACAAATTATATAGCTTTCTGCTATTCCATCAACTTTTTCCCAACCAAATCACACACATAGTTTTCTGCAATTTCATCAACTTATTTCCCAACCAATGAAGTCCCCTTGAAAAGCAACAATTTCTTCATGAAATCATGAAATAATTTGAGGCTGATGTATCCAAAGTTTATGAGAATCATCATGCCAACGTTCAATAAAGTCTTGCATTTGAACAGATTTCTGAAGCACCACACCAGCGGTAGTAGCCATAGCAGCTAAAGCGATGAGTCCCAAAACAGTAGCAATAATCAAGCCAATCATGCGTTTACTTTGCCATAACAGTCTTTTGAAAAATCACAGAATCAGTCCCTGAATAGGACTGCTTTCCCAGGAATGATGCATTTTCATAGGAATCCATAAAGAATTTCATTGAGTTAAAATCATGACTGATTCAAAAGATTGATTAAAAATATAGTTATTAAGACAAGTATACAAACGACAATTTTGACAAGTTAAATTCATCTCCTGTATAACTATGTGTCCTATCAATATCACTAGAGGAAAGAGCACACAAGCTGTAATATCATAATTTTTAACTTCAGTAAAATCATAAAATACTTTGTCATAAATAGTAGCAGAAGTACCATCAAAAAGTTCCACAGGCTTAAGAGCAGCTAACAATTTCCAAATATGTAATTGAGGAGGATATAATCTTTGTCCTAATCTCATCTGAGGTCGAGGATTGGCTATTCCTCCATCTACCCAAGCTATATGATTGCAGTATTAAACTTATCTTTCATAGGAACAATATTTTTTAGATTATACTTTGAGGTAAACTCCTTATAATCCTTACTTGACTAGAGCAGTTTTTAAATATTTGTCATACAAGGATACAAACCTATGCACATGAATGATTGTGTGAGGCAATTATAAGTTAATTGGTATGACTGTGTTAATCATTTCACAGTGTATGAATGTATCAAAACATTTTGCCACAAATACATTTTGCCACAAAACATTTTGCCACAAATACAACTTTTTTATTTCAGTTCTATCTCAATAAAGTGTGGGAATTTGTTTTATTTTCTATATCAATCTTAAATTATTCTGAACTTTAGTAAAAGTTGAATGGTATTCATCATACCACTAATAGAGTATATAAAACTAAACCACCATTTCTGACTGTATCACACATCAATAGATGCTATTTCATTAATTTTACCATCTTGAGGGTGAGTAGACACTGAATGAAATGTCAGAGATTGTTTGGTTTATAATGCAAGACCAGGACTGAATCCCATTTATCCCCAGATTCCTCCATTTTACCTCTTCCTATAAAAACCCATAAAGGACTTTATATGGAAAATATTGTGTTTATTGACCACATTTACATATACAAATTTATTCATACCAAACACATATAGTAAAATTAAAACTCACTTCTAAATAAGGCATTCAGTCACACTACCTTAGCTCTCTTGGGAATCAGAGTCAACAGCTGCAGAGATGGCTTTCCTCCCTCAGTTCAGTTTTCCATCCTACTTGGTGGGGAGTTGCTCCTGAGACTAAACACAGACCGTAGTTTCTTTGTGCCCATCTCTGATATCAAACCACAATTCTGTCTTCTACCACTTTCTTCCCTTTCTTCCCTAACAGAAAAATGGAAGCTCACAGAGGCTAGATGAACCTATTTCTAGAGCTACCATTTTTAGAGTAAAAGGAAACCATTGATTTATAATGGGAAGACTAGATTTGTCTTATGTAAATCAGAAATGCATTTTAAGTGCATTTAAAAATTGTATTTGAGGGATTGGAGAGATGGTTCAGTGGTTACAGACACTCTACAGCAGAGGACCTGAGCTCAGTTTCTAATACCCATACCCAGTAGCTAAAAATTGCCTGGAACTCCAGTTCAAGGTGATCTGACATTTTCCTCTGACCCCTGTAGCAACCACACACACACACAGACACACGGACAAACACATGAAAAAAATAAAAAGAAAATTTAAAAGATGTATTTGAACATCTTGCTAATCTTGTTAGGTCGGAATACAGGTGTACAGGATAACGAGGTACACCAATTGTCAGATTTGGCCAACATTTTGTTTTAACATTCACAAGTTTTAAAAATTTTTACATAGCAAATACCAATTTTATTGGCATTTCACACCTAAAAATAAGCTGAAATTTTTTATTTTGGTGAAGATGCCCCTCCACATCATGTTCAAAACAGCATTCTGAACACCTTGCAGCTCTGTGATGCTCTAGTCCATCTAATGATACATGGAATTAGATCTTTCCATGGCTTCCCCAATTCCTTATTGCAAAAATGTACTGCCCCATCAGGAATTGCCAGTGATTGCTGGGAACGGTGACACAGGCCTTTAATGACAGCACTCAGGAGGCAGAGGCAAGCAGATCTCTATGAGATCAAGGCTATCCTGGTTTACTTAGCAAATTCAGGCCAGCTGCTGTTCTGTCTCAATAAAACAACGAAACAAAAAAGAGTGTCAATAAATCTCCCAATAAATCCTAGTCGTAGTATTTTACGAAAAGCATTTTAAAATTAAAATGTTTATATTTTATATGTGGGATTGGAGGTCTTACTATTTAATAGCACAGGTGACGTTCAAACATGCTTACTAGCCAATGTTGTCCGCGAACTTGTGATCCTCCAACCTCAACCTCCAGAGTGTTGGGATTACAAATGTACTTCATCGTGCTTGGAAAAATCTTACTGGCTATTTTGTCATTAGAAAGTTTGTTCTGTATAGAAAATTTGGTGAATATGGATTAAGGGGGGGAATACCATAATATAAAGTTATAAAATTAGGGCCTGGAGAGATGACACAGAAGTTAAGAGCATTGGCTGCTCTTACAGAGGAACCAGGTTCAGTTCCCAGCATCCATATGGTGGCTAACAACCTATCTGTAATTCCAGTCCCAAGAGATCTAACGCCCTCCTCTGACCTCTGCAGGCATCGCATGATACAGGCGTACTTAATACATGCAGGCAATATACTCATACAGATAAAATTTTAAAATAATCAAAATTAAAATTTTCTAAAATTTGTCCTACTCATTAAAAATGATACACAAGTCTATAGCCTACTCTTTTTCTTTTACCTACAATATGGTATTAACAATTCTACATTGTAAACTCTTTAAACAGATTTTAGTGCTAAATAATGTTTCATTGTTTAACATATTCAACTTAATACAAAGAGATAAAAGAGTAGTGGTGGCATAGAAGGGGGATAATGCAGAGAAATATGAATTCTTGACCAGAAATGCATGGGCACCAGTAATAAGTAATTGTGAAACCACAGGCAAGCCCTTTAACCCACATTACTTACACTTTATAATACTTCAAACACCAATAATAATGGTGTTCATGCCATAGGGTCATAGAATTAAATAATTTAACAATGTGTCTAATGTACTGCATACAGTTAATATCGAATAAATACTGAGAGATCAGGCACAAAGTATCAATGTCCATCTGGCTCATACTTGTGTATTCTAAACATATCTGAATAAGCAAATTCTTAGGGTATTGATTTTAGTGTGCTTTGGATGTAGAGACAGATACACAGATATAAAGAAAGGAGGATTGGGAAAAAGAGAGAGACAGAGAGAGATGAGAGAATTCTTATTTGTTCCTTATAATTTTGAAGCAAATTTAGAATTTAGTGTTATCTATGTACATGTACATAGTACAAAATGTGTACAGTGCAACAACATAATACATGGTACAACTAAAAATCATTAGTAAAATGCGTAATTAAATTATAGCAGAAATGTTTATTTTTAAGTGGAATTGAGATACATGATGAAGAGTAAAATCTATTTTCTACATTTTTACTGTGAGATAAGTTATATAATGTTCCCTTAATGACTCTACTCAACAGAAAAAGAAACAGTTTGGTTATATATTTTCAAATAACTAGGGGTCTTAATTAGACTCTCTATGGAGTGATCTTATCTGAATTTGAACAGTCATACTGTGTTAACTTACTAAACTGTAGTTTTTGTAATGATTTTATATGAACAGGCTTGTAATATACCAACAGAAGCAAGTGTTCACATTCTGTAATGTAAAAACGTGCCTACTAGAATAAACATTCTGGAAAAGATAAACATGCAGAAACCATCCTGAAATTGGTTGCTATGTAGAACATCTCATGTAGAAACACGGTCACAGTCAACGAGAAGATCCACGCAATCCTACACACCTACATGTCTGAGGTGAGCTGTGCTCGTGTGTGCTTTTGTTCTTGTTTTAGATATGTTTGTTCAGCAGACACTGGAGTCTAGACCTGGTAACAGCGTTGTCTTTGATTTTGTGAATTTCTGAAGGTTTTCAGATGGGCTTCCTGAAAAAGGACTCAAGCAGTGTTGACTTGGGCACCTTGGTGGTAATTTTGGATGTGATCAAATTTAAGCCCACACAGGTCATGTGTCCTGCCTCCTCAGTCATACTCAAACTCCTTGAAAGGAAGTCTCTTTAAAGTCACTTCCTTTCTTCTTCATCTCTTTTTCTTTTTCTTCTTTAATTTACCAAGTTATGTTTATGTCCCACGTCACTCACAGCAACAGGGGAAAATTCCAAGTGAATGTTCAATTAGAGCAACTGTTTATTGAGTGTTCTTTTAAAATATGTATTTATTTTGTTGAATTTTGTGGATTTCATATTGTTCATCTTAATATTTAGCCTTCCTTCCCTATCTGCACCACTCCCAAAGCTCTTCCAAAAGACTTCATACACTTTTTCATATACATTAAGGTCTGTTGAGTCAAGTTTGCATGTTCAGATGTCCCTCAGTGTGAGTTTGTCCACTGGAACCATTCAGCCTATCTAGCATTACTCCCTTAAAGAATATCAACTCTCCATAACCCAGCAGTAATTGGCTGCCAATAATTCATTATCTAGGGTTGGAGTATCCTGCCCATTTCCCCAATCTATGCTGGGTTTTTGTCTGATTGACTTTGCCTGGGTTTTGTGCATGCTGTCACCATTGCTCTCTAAATTCATCTGAACAAGTTCCCAGGAGCCTATAAGACTGTTTCCTTATGGACGTGCACCTACATCCCTTTCTCTTGCAATTTTTCTAATACCTCTTCCACAATGGTTCCTGAGCCTTGGATGAGCGAGGTTTAATATAGGAGTGCTGTCCAGAGGCCCACACTCTGCAGTCTCTTATTCTCTAGATTTTGGTCAGTTATGGCATTTTGTGTTCCCTGCCCTCTCTTGCATAAGGAAGCTTTGCTGATGAGAGTTGAGAGATGCGTTAGTATTCTCTTTACCCCTTGCTCTGTTATAGTCCTTGAGCCTTAGATGTAGGTGTTCTACTGCAGATGTGTCACTTGGGTCTGGACACCTCACAGACCCTTATTTTCTGTATGTGACCAATTGAACTCCTCAATAGTCTCTGGTTGGTGAAAAAGAAGCTTCCTTGATGAGTGGTGACTGTCATACTTGTCTTTAAATATAAACCATTCTTTACACACACACACACACACACACACACACACACACATGCACACGCACATGATACTCAAAATAGCCATCTAAAGCAGGTCAAATCTCTCTTCTTGTTACAGATATTAAGATTAGGACAACTTGGGCTCCTTTAGAACCTGAGATTTTAATTCCTCCAAAATCATTACTAACTAATAATGATTTGACAAACAACTCTCCCATGCCCTACTTTTAAGCTGTTCTTAAAACAAGTGATCCTGGTAAGCTGAGGGGAGCACCATGGCTCATGTCACAGTGCTGGATAAGGAAAATATTCAAATTGTGTGGCCTGAAAATCTGTAGCTCTCTAATGACTACAGATTTAGGAAAAAACAAAACAAAATAGTTGTACATAATCATGGAAGGAACAGTCACAACAGTCTATAAACTTTAGAGATAAATGCAACAGATAAGAATAAATGGGGAGAGTTGTTTTGTCATTTTTTTTTCATTTTATGTTTATGAAGAATGAGAAGAGCAACCTTTAATAGCAAACTGCACTGCCTGACCAAGCGACCTCCCCCAAACAGACTGAGATAATTACTTAATGGGGAACCAAAGCTCTTGGTGTTCACTGGTGTTTGTTTTATTTGTCCATTAATGGTTTTTCCTCTCAAATTTGATTTCAAATAATTACGGCTACCTTGTTTTTTAAAATTATTTGAAATAAAATTTAAGAGGATATGAAGAATTATTATAATCTGTTTCATCAGTTTCAAGGCCTCAGTATGTAGTCTAGGCTAGCCTTGTATGACAGAGCTTCCTCAAGATCCTCAGTGCAGGGATTAGAAAATGCCAGGATACTTTGCTAGCAGTTCCCACCTGATGACTCAGCCTACAAAGATGCTAATTTTACTGCTTTTTTCCCCTTGAAAAAAAGCAGTAAAAGTGTGGGGTATCACACACGCTGCCTTCTAAATTCTAGTCAGGGACTCAAAACTGAGCTATCATCTCCTCACCCAAATTATTACCATCTTAAAATAGATTTCTAATACTACTACAACTGAAACGTTTATTTTTAAATGTTCTTTAGTACTTCTGAACATTCAGTTGACTTCCTTCTAAAATTCACAAGCAGTACAACCGCGACCATTGACCCACTGGTGCAGCATCACTTCAACCAGTGTATTTCCTGTGTTACTACCTGGGTTAATCACACTCTGTTTATAAGGCACTGAACGTTATGCAGGATATATCATCTACATAGTGTATATTCTGCCTTACATTCAATCATGAAAACTAAATCAGTCTTCTTAATTGAACAAATTTACTGAAAGAAAGAAATTGTGATACAAGTAATTTATTATCATATGCTGTCTGCTGTTTCCTCGACAAGTAATGGAAGCAAAATTTGGTAATACATTCATATCTTTGAACTGTATAGTATGATAAAAGACTAACCAGCTTTCCTCTGATCTTTACTTCCATGTGCCATTCAGCGTGTTCCAGAAGACTTGAATGCACACTCAGCCAAATGTGTGGAGACAGCTAGATTCAAGTAAACTGACTTCACTGGAAGGAAACAGACTCTTATAAGGCTGGTCCAAACTTCTATCTGAAAAATACAGTATTTCTAAATTTAGTTAATTTCCACATTAAAAATAAAACACCTTTTTATACCACAAACAAAGCATTTTCACTGTTTCAATTCTTTAAAAAAAAAAAGTTGAAGTCTCTTGGCTAGAATTTCTTTAGTCACAGTTTTTAATACTTACTAATCGAATCCTTGTTCTCCAGAGCATTGTATGTCTTGTGTCCTGAAGCTGGGCAGTATAAGCAAATTGTTTTCCTAATCCATGTGTATTTTTGAACTCTATGAAAAGTTCAGTCTAATCTATCTGACATCATTAAATTTTTATTCCTCAAACTTGATTTTATTTGCAAGCAAAACTCAATTTTAAAAGATACAGATTGTTACATGCATAACTTGATGATAAACTAGAAGTCAATACATTTGATACTATTATGGTTAATATTTCAGAAAATTATGTCACAAATAGCCAATACATTATTCTTCTTGTTATTTTGGTTTAATTTCAATATTATACTTTTAATTCAGAAAAAAATTTCAAAGAGGAAATGAGATAAGAAATTGTATGTTAACAGAAAAAGCTAAGATGTATCCTGCTGCTTAATTTATTTTTTGTTATTTAGTATTAATAACTGTTATGCTAATATACATATCGCAGAATGCTGATTAAGGGAAGATTAAGAAGAATCTGTAACTAAACTTGATTATGACATTGTCGTTTTGTCTAAATTATCTCTTTAAAACTTCCTTATTATATAGCAATTAAACTTCTCATTTAATGAATTATGAAAGAAATTATCACTGGTTTTCTGAAGTCAGATATCTTATGAGCAGATGATCTAAGGTCTAAATGCATTCCTTGAGTGAAGGCATGATTCCTCCTCCAGATCAATGGTATAGGATCCAGTACTTATTGTGCATCTATATATTATGATTACCCCCACCTGCTTAGGGTGTTATTTTCAATAATCTCTCTGCCTCTCTCTCTGTCCCTCTCTCTCTCTCTCATACACACACACACACACACACACACACACACACACACACACATACACACACACCATTTAGTAGATGAGAAAAGTCAAGTCACAAGTAAGGTGCTATAACAAGCAAGGAAATGCCACAACTAAAACAAAAATTTATCACACTGTACTTAAAATTAAGATTATAACAATAGGGGCTGGAGAGATGGCTCAGTGGTTAAGAACACTGGTATTTCTTGCAGAAGACTTGGGTTTGAATCCTAGCACCCACATGGCAGCTAACAACTTCCATAACTCCAGTCCCAGGGGATCCGACAGCCTCTTCTGACCTCCATCAGCATTGCATGAATTGGGTGAACTTACCTACATGCAGGCAATACACAAATACACATAAAATAAAAAAATAATAATAAGTTAAAAAAAGATTATAACAACAAAAATATGGAGGTTCTATCCCAGGTTTACACATTATTATTGCCTGGAATTCTAGGGAACCAGGAATGCATGCAATAAATGCTTTTCAGGAGATTTAAGCAATCCTCTACATATCCATTATTATATGTGTATGTTATTTTTCTTTTTTTTAATGTTCACTCTTCTTTCTCACTTTAATTTTTCTCCATGTTTTAAATTTTTTATAATCATTTAATTGTGATTTCTTTTCTAAAATGTTACAAGTCTTATGATTATGTTTGGCATTAATGAGCATTTTCTAAATATTTAAATGGAAATATAGAAAACAGATTTAGGTTGTCTTTGTTTTCATTCATTTATTATTTTTATTTTTATTTATTTACTTTTATTTTGTGTGCATGTGTGTGTATGTGTGCTTTGCCTGCCAAAAGTGTGTTTGTGTCCTGTAATGCCCCAGGATGCAAGAAGAGGTCAGAAAAGGGCATCAGATGCTCTGGAACGGGAGTTACAGTTGGTTGTTAGCTACCATGTCCGTGCTGGGAACTGAACCATGGTCCTCTGAAAGAGCAGCCAGTGCTCTTAACCTCTAAGTCATCTCTCCAACCCCTGTCTTTTATTTTTTTTAAACAATGAAAGTGTTTCCTTAAGGAGATATTATGAATTTTAATCAAGTGTGATTTCATTTGCACTCTTCTGAAAACTTGGATATTTCTCATACAAATTTCCATGTAAACCAAAAATACTTGTTTCTAGCTTTTTAATTTAGTTGCTGGTTGAAATAGGTTTTATAAGTGTGTGTGTGTATGTGTGTGTATGTGCACGTGCATCTCCCTGTGTGTACAACCATGTATGTGTATGTACATGTATGTATTAACATTTTAGAACTTAGTACATTTGTGGATCTCTGATATGGACTGCAGCTTCATCCTCTAGCTTGATACACTGTAAGTATATTCATGTTCTTAAAGGCAATGTATACTCTTGAGTGACACTTGCAAAGGAATCTCAAAGAAATCACCAGGCCACTTTTTCTCTTAGATACATTGACTCAGAAAGCATATATGAATTAAAACAATTAAATGAGAATTTTGGAAACTACTTAAGTATCTTCAGCTCTCCTGGCAAGAATAGCAACACTGATGTAAGAAATGCCACTGAGCTTCCTCATGAAGGTCCTTCCCTAAGGCCAGCACATCTTAGTGTAATAGGGAGAAAATTCCCAACTCTGCACCAAGAGAACCATGCAGCTCATTCACAGTTTCAGCACTGAGGTGTGTGCTTAGGGTACTAGATTCAGTCTCATCTGATGTGAAATACTGACAGAGGGCTGGTACTCAGTATGGAGCCTAGAGAACAAGCAGAGCCTATTGGATGAACTCACTACCCAACCTGAAAAAGAATAGATAACTACCGTCCAGAAAAGAAACTAGGCAAGCTCTTTAATTAGGGAATTATACACACAAGGCCAGAGTAGATGCTTATCTAAAAAACGTTCGGAGGTCCCCAGAGACTAGAGTCAGACTAATTAGTAAGGATTTCCTCTGTATAAAGACGAGTCATAAA
>NW_008360332.1:1040947-1041952 GCF_000622305.1 Nannospalax galili | reverse complement strand
GGGAGGGGGAGGAGGACGAAGAAGAAGTTTGGCTCAATGAAAAGAACAAAATAAATTTCCAGAAAATGAAACTGGAGGAATACAGGTCTATAAAAACCAAGACAAATAATTCGAACTATTTGTTTTATATAGAGGCTCAGTAGGCTACAAGAGAACACACACACAAAAATGAAAGAAACCAGGGAAATTACATGAACAACGTGAAAATATGAGCTAGGAGATAGAAGCTGCAAAAAAGAGGAATAAACATTTTGAGGCTGAGAGGAACATTAAGTCAATGTAGAAACACACCAAAGGTGTGAAAAGCACAGGAGATTAAGGAGGATGAAGGATGTGCCAAGTTGAAGACAGGACACTAGAAAGTACTGAGTCAGCGGAAGGAAAATAACAGTGATGAATGCCAGTATGACATGGAGCACCATCACAAAGACCTATGACGTAGAAATGAGAGAAAGGAACGGGCAAAAGAGTGTTTTGAAGAAATAAAACCCCAGTCTTTCTAAATCTGATGAAGGAAAATGTAATCTAATTCATGAATCTCAAAGGACTCCAAGTAAGAGGAGGTCAAAGAGCTCACATCCAAATATAGTTCAGTAGAGGGACAGGGAGCTTCCTCAACTTTACCAGAAGGCTTCTTAGCAGAAAGATCATAGGATGTACAAGAATATAATAGTATGTTCAGCTACTACATTTAAAAACACAACACAACACAAAGTCCATGCTAACTAAGAATACCATATCATAAGAAAACTGTTCTTAAAATTGAAGAGGAAGTAAAGAATTCACAAGATACGCAAAAGCTGCAGCAGTTCCTAACAACTAGACTTGCCTTACTATTAATGCTGAAGTAATCCCTTCAAGTTGAAGTGAAAGGTGATTAGATATCATTGCCTCACGGAATAGAAAGTCCTCTGGTAAATGTATAATACAGATATTTAAAGAATTCCAAAATATCTCACAAGATAGCTCACAAATCACTTTTAGCTCTTATTTTAAATTTTAAAG
>NW_008360332.1:1029538-1040908 GCF_000622305.1 Nannospalax galili | reverse complement strand
TTAAATAAAATTATGAAAGAATGTAATTTGTACCATTAATGAAAGAAAGTGTGGCGGTTATTAATTTCAAGTGCATTGTTATGATTATAAGACCATTCAACTGATTCCCTGTGATAATAAATAAGAAAATATGAATGGAAGACAAGCAAAAGCAAAAAGAGAGAAATAAAATCCTGTCACTACAAGAGAGGTGCAAAACCTAAAATAAGACAGACAATAAGGAAAAGCATAGTAATAGGAGCATTAAACCTTAAGGAGAAAGCAACAACATTAAGTTAATCCCTCTCAGTACTTACTTTAAATGTAAATGGATTAAAGTCCCTGATCAAAAAACACAGAAGGGATGAAAAGCTTAAGACATAGTTTCCAACTACATACTGTCTACCAGAGAATCACCTTAGACATAAGAAAACACAAGCAGAAAGTTAAAGAAAGGCAAAAGGAATTCCACACTAATAACCAAAGAGAGAAGGAATGACCACATTTATATGAGCTGAAAAATAGACTTCAAGTGCAAAAAATAACAGGTGTCAAGGATAGAAATATAATGCTTGTAATGATATGAGTCCATTCATAATGAGGATAAAATCCTAATCATGAATGCATGGGAGATGGGACAAAAACATTTCATAGAATTAATGGAAATATTAATAACATAACACTGGAGAGGTTTTAGGTTTTTTTGACAATATATTGTGCATGTCAGTGGAATGTGAGAGTTAATGCTAAGAGATCAGGACCCCTAAGGATGTGGTGAAAGCATTTACAGCAGGTTATAAGAAACCAGAAAAGGACAGGGGTCTGGGAAGACAGCAGTCAGTCTTGGCAGGCTCTGTGTGACCCCTCTGAAGCCCCTTGCTGGAAACATATGTTCTTGCTTCTAGTTAGGCTCATGGTAGGAGACGAAAGTGTGGGTAAAGATGGAGTCTATCAAGAGGCTCTCATCTATTCCATACAGGAGACCACTTCAGATCACCCCACAGAGAAGGGTCACCCCAATAACCAAAAAGACTAGACAGAATTCTGAAGAACCTTGAATAACCAAAAGAGTCTTTAGACTGAAAATAAAATCTAGGGCTTTTTTTTTTTACCTTAAAACATATATCAAATTACAGTGATTAAACTCATATTTTTCAACCATAATGGCAGATATACTAACCAATAAAAAAGAGTCCATAAATAAGCCTTTAATAAAATGTTAGATGGTTATTGATCATAGTGGTAAGTCTATGCAGTTTGGAAGGATAATCTACTCAACAAATGTCTTAGGGAAAACTCACACAGGAAAGATTCAAGTTAGATAGCACCTAACCAAACACCACACAGAGGATTTAAATCAAGAGAAGACCAAGACAATGAATTTAGAATAACAATAAGGTTCAAAACACACACTGTCTCGTGGTATTGAATTTAGTAATGATTTCTCAAACAGTACAGAAATAAGGAAGGGCAGAAACAGAAATGGACAAAACTATCTCATTAAAATATTCTATAAAACCTCAAAAACTTCTAAGTGAGGAGTAAGAAAGCGAGAGTAAAAAGTGAAAAGTAAAAGAATGTAAGAGTGAACAGTCTGAATAATGGCTGTCTTAATCCATTATATACAAGGAGTACAGATAACAGAAATATCCAGAATAAATGTACTTGACCTCTAAGGAACTTCTGGAATTCAACAAAAATACAAGAATTAAACCAATTATAAAATTGGCAAAGAACATGAACAGACATTTCTTCAAAGAAGGCAAAATGGTCAAAAACATATGAAAAGTTTCCTCACATCACAGATTGTCAGGGAATTGCAGACCAAAATCAGAAACATATAAACTGAATTTGGAAATATATATGAGAGACATTTCAGTTGTTTTAGGCTCGAAAATTGTGTGATATTTTAAATATACCGTGCCTGACTGAAAAAAAAGAGAGGTATTCAATTGTGCTGGTCTGTCTATCCATTAGGTTATTTTGTAATTAATTTTTCCAATAAAAACTTCAGTACAGTCAAAGTATGTACACACTTTAAGAAATGTAATAGCATAGCAACTTGAATACATGGCTCTTTTGCCAGGCTGCTGAAGACCCCTGCATATCCCTCTCTATAATTCTGTTTCTCCAGCATCTGGAGTGGGCATGTATCCTTCCATTACTTAACTCCATAACTGCAATATGTTTATATATTTACAACAATGTTTACAGTTGCTGTATTAGTAAAGTTTCATCTCAGCTATGAAAGCTCAATCACCTGATTAGAAAGAAGTTTGTCCTAGTTGTGACTGGAACTTTGACCATCAATTCTCTTGTCTCTCTGTTGGTATAGCAGTGCTGAAATTTGGAGAGAAGGCTAAGTCATCAACTGCATCATGCCTAGAATAGGTATTTGAATCAACAATTTTATTTCCATATAAAATAAAAAATACTCCATAAGGAGTTGCTGTTTGGATATCAGAATGTAGAGTTTTCAGGCCCAATCATTTAAAATTACATCTTTCCCCCAATTTTATTGAGGAATGAGAAATGATTCAAAAGGCAATATATTGAATTTGGTTTTCTCACCTGCTTTTATATCAGAGATTCCAAAGTAGTAATTTTCAATAGCAAAGCAAAATTGTTTTACAGTCCCAGATTCCATTTTTATTCAACTAATTAAAAAATAATGATATGGCCAGGCGTGGTGGCACATGCCTTTAATCCCAGCACTCGGAAGGCAGAGGCAGGCAGATCTCTGTGAGTTCGAGGCCAGTCTGGTCTACATAGTGAGTTCCAGGACAGCTGGGGCTACAGAGAGACCCTGCCTCAAAAAGACCAAAAATAATAATAATGATATGAATAATGTATTCTCTTGAACAAAATACATAGTACAAAACTGGATTAGATATGATTTGAAACACTTTATATTGCTTTGTACAATATTATAAGGACAATTTTGTATATATGATATATATATTCCAACATGACATACAGTATTATGGGATTTATATTTGTGTGATAATGCAGTCTGATTTAAAGCTTTTTACATGTGGCACTTTTGAACTTGAACTAAAAGTGAAATTTGTTCTTTGAAATGCAGTTTGATTTCATTTATTTAAATCTAAAATATGAACACTTATTTAATATCATATATTCTGCAACATTTTAAAATCTATCCTGTAATTACCACACATGATCCATGACTTTTCCTTCCCGATTATGGTCCTAATCATATTCACAAAGAGAAAGAAATATTCAATGGGATGGTACAATTGTGTGTTTCCTATTTTGGGTGGGGGTACTTGTTTCAGAAAGCAAATTCTGTATAATTACTGTTGTCATTTTGGTTTGCTTGTTATACTGCCCAGCATTACCCAGCAGAGGCAATGGTAACAAATTCTCTTTAAAATGTGAAATTTGCAAATATCCTTTGAAAGAAAGCAAAGATTTATCACTTGATCTCTACTTTATTTTGTCTTTCTTTTTATTTTTACATGAGGTATTATTATAAGACACAAGGATGTTTCTTCAAAAATATGTATTACCTTATTAAGGTAAACTGTCTCCCCTGCTGGTGAATGATATTTTATAGAAAAAAAAATACAAAATCCTATAAACTTCACTGTTGGAGGCCAGCTACTATTTAGCTGACAACACCATAACCATTACTTTCTTTCCAGTTTTAAGGATAGTAGTAACAGCATTTCAATTAACAAATTAATCAAAATGATATTCAAGTTTCTGCAGGTCTAGTCTGTAAAGGTTCTCTCTCTGGCAGATGATTTCAAATGAATGCCACCCCCTGCTATGGTAGGTGTTCAACTGACCTAGAAAAGCATTAGAGTTAGCACTTTTCCTTTCAACGAGAAAAAGTAACAACACTCACACTGAAGTGACCATAATTAGTCTATTGAGATTAATTTGGGAACTTGTACTCTTCTAAAGCCATTGTCACTAACCTCTAGTACCTTCTAAATTGTAGTAGTTCATTGATTCATTTTCCAGATACTGTTCTCTGTTAGAGTATCTAGAAGTTCAATTTTTTTAAAAAAAATGATTATCATGGGTACTGCAGAAAATAGTCTCCATAGAAGAAAAGTCCACAAGGATATTTCTAAATTCCAGTGTGCTTTCTCAGTACTTCTATGAAACATATCAAAGATCAATGCAAAAATCCTTGCATTGATAACATTAAGCACTTAATAAAGTTCAGAGATCATTCTTTTCATGAATATAAGCTACAGTAACATAATAAATAGCAAGTCTGTCTTAATTCAACCCATTTCATCTAAATACCTGACATGCATTATGAAAAAACTTACAATGACAGCTTATGAAAGTATCTTTACAGAACACAAATGACACAAAATGTATGCGTCCGATTTTATTTTAATACATTTATAAGTTAATGGAAAATTACGTGCTTGTATGTTTCATGAAAGAGTTTCACTTAAACCAATTTATTTTTAAAATGAAAATATTGCAAAAATTAAATTTTAGGTAAAATTTCTTTAAAAAAACCTGGAAATACAAGTTATCAGCAAAGACTATTCATAGACTATTTCTTGTGCATATGGGAGAAAGAAGTATGAGAAAATATCAAAAAAAAATTTATCATCTTAAGAAGTAGAAAAGGGGGCTGGAGATATGGCTCAGCAGTTAAGAGCATGGGCTGTTCCTGAAGAGGACCAAGGTTCAATTCCCAGCAACCACATGACAGGTAACAATTAAACTCCAGTTCCAGGGCATCTGAGGTCCTATTCTGACCTCCTCGGGCATTGTACGACACAGGAGTACTTCCATGCACGCAGTAAATACACTCATACATATAAAATTTCTTAAAGTAATAAAAATATTTTTAAAAAAGAATTAGGAAAAGAGTGAAATTGAACATTAATAGCAAATGTCTCAACATTTGACTTTTTAGTATGAGCAGACATGGGAAACAAGAGAGGAGACATTAGACTTGCCCTACAAACAGGAGTTGGACACAGTCTTAAATTTCAAAGTCAGAAGAATTCTTTCCATAGGCATTTCCGAGTTACAATAGCATCCAGAACACTTTGGATAGGATAGGGTTAGGCACAGGCTATTAGACGCTTGTAGTCAAAAACTGTTGCTTCACATAACTAGAAACTCTAAAACTGCAGCTGGTTGAACAGATTCTGGGCTAGTGTCATTGGAGATTCATTTGTCCATCTCTAGAATTTGCTTAATACTAACTCTAAGCCGATCACTACAGACAAGTTTCTTTTCCTGTGAAAGACAACCACCCTCGCTCTCATCTTGTTGGCCTTAAAAGAAAACACATGCGAACCCCAAAATAACCTCAAAAAAAGGAGATTATAGTCATCATCTTATTTCAGGATTAGATAACTTTACTTATGCACCATTGCTGAGCATTCAAGTAAGAGTCACAAAATCATTTGGGGTACAATAAAACAAAACAAAACAACAACAACAACAAACAAACAAACAAACAAACAAACAAACAAAAAAACAAACACGCTGAGGACTCCACTCTAGAAAAAGCAAGTTCCTGCTATTAGAAAAAGACATGCTGGAAGGAATAGAGAAGCAGTGAAAACAAATAAAAGTCAACTCATTGAAGGGAAGGGAAATTTGTGTTCATTAAAGATCTGAGGTTGTCACTCAAATAATGGAAGGTTTTTATGCAAATTGCCTCACCGAGTCCTAGAGACATTATATGAAGAAATGTTCTTGATCCTTATTCAAATTTTATTTCTACTGTATTGGATGAAGGCATAAAATTTTAGTTAGTAGTATCAGTGGTTTACAGAAACCTGTTGGGAATGAAGATATTGATGTAATATCTGAGATTAAAAAAAAAAACAAAATAATAATGAAGCATGTCTGATGAGAAGAAAATTAATTTAAACTCTAATACTGAGGAGAAACAAAAAACTTTCAGGTAAATGTGCAGCAAGACAAAGCAAACAGTACAGATTGGCAGGAGACTATCAAAAGCATGAAGGATATTAACTTGATTAAACAACAATACAAATTAAAACTTCATGCTTCTGTTAATATAAATTAAAATTTTAATGAGTTATTAATAAAATTTTACTTTCTAATAACACTAGACAACACTGGGTTCTGGAAAATGCCAGAGTTTGTGAAAAACTGATAAATTTAGTGTCTTTATGAAGATACTTAGATGAAAGGTAAGAATATTTTTGGTCAAAAAGAAAACCAGATGTGCATGTTTGAAAGACCTTTACTTTATTTTGAGTTCTTCAATCTGAAGTCCAGAATTCTGGGAATTTTCTTCAAAACAGAGCGCTTTCTATTTTCATTTTACAATTTATTTGTCCTTGAAATGCTTTCATTTAATGAACAAATTTCCTATGACACTAACATCAGTTTTGTAATATTATTACAGATGAATCTAAGGAAAAGTCTTGGCTGGATTGCATAACTGAATCCCAGTCCAAAAGAGAATTTCTTGGCTTATCTGTCTGCTTTTTCTTCATTTTTGGTGGAATGGATGAACTCAAGGCTTCATTTATGTCAGCAAAGCCTCTACTACAGAGCTGTATCTCCTGTCCCACTTCATCAGATTTATTAAAATATAATTTGTGGCCAAATAAAAAGATAATTCAAGTGTGTAATATTTTCTAAAGAAAGAGAAAGGCAAGTGGGAGGCATGGAGGGCATTGTGAATTCCTAGTCAGCTCCAGAGCAATAGAGGCCAAAAGCATGAGAAATGCACCATCATTTTCTATTTTTGAGACAGAGGAAACTTTTTTCCCTAGAAGTTCTTGATTGTACCACTATGTTCATAGTCTTTTCAAAGTTGCTAGGTAGGGTGGGCTACAGTGGTAATTCTAAGCTTAGTTTGGTAACAGTGGCTTTTATCCAGGCCAATCAGTAGGGAGATATGCAGGATTAGTGGCCCCCAAAAAAGGCAGAATTTTTGATACACCTGCTTAAAAATGTAGAGAGCAAAACTTAACCTAAGGGCACAGATATAGGACTTCTAATCATTGGACATGTCCAGGTGAACAAAGCCCCCAAATGCACCTTACAGAGTTAAGAGATTAGCTATGACTGTATCAAGGATAAAAAGAATAAAAAAGGCTCCAAGTAAAATCCCCAGAATGTGGAATGACTCAAAAGGGATAAGTAAAGATAATAGAGAACTAACCAAGTTAATGCCTCTTACCTATGATATGGTACCCAACAGAGATCTATGGAGAAAACAATTAATACAAATGAATAAAACCTTTCCATGCTGAGTTAGACCTTGTCTATGATTAATCTGATATATGATGTTAACCTTTGACTGTTTTACAGATGTGAAACCTTTGGAGAAGCAAAGGCCAGCTATGGCTGTAAGATTATTGTTTATGGTTGGGTAAGACACAAGTAATACCCACCAGGATGGCTGAGAAAAGCCTACACACCTAATCTTATATGAAAATAGAAGCAGAGGCTTCCAAAACTCTACAACTGTTAAGGAAAAATTACAGTACCAGGGGTGTGTTGCCCCCCTATGAGCTATTGGTCCGAGATATCCTAAAGGTTCTTAAATTAACCAAGACCATTGCCACTAATGCTAGTTGTACATCAGAAAAGGTCAGTAACACCATGTTGCTGAACACAGTGCATGATGTGAGTGCAGGAGAAAGAGAGCTGGAGCCCAGACTAAGTTGAAAACTCTATGCCGCTGGATGGATGGCTTTCATAGTGCCAGAAGGTGCTATGCAGATGGCTGTGGGGAAAAGGATCCCCTATGATTCTGCTCAACGCAGACCCTGTGTGCTACACACTAGTGGCATGCCAAACAATGCTTGCTGGTGCAACAATGACTAGAATAACATACTTACAACTGACAAATTTATAATTGGTAAGGCCCACTCCTAGGGATGGCAAACACATCTGGCGCTGTAGACCAGGCCAACCCCTGTCTGAGGGAAACCTCTAGGCCCCAGAGGGGAAGGCACTGCAAGTATGCTGCTTGATAGACATAGTACACCTGCTGGGATGTTGCCTAGGCGTTTGTATTTGTACCCATGTTTGTTTAGATGTGTCTGCTTCCTTCCATTTGTCTGAATAGTAGGAGAGACACCACTGAGATGGATCAGTAGTCACATCTTGAAGACAAATAATGGTGAGGCAGAAGAGATGAATATCTCGCCACAATAAAAGAAAGATCATCCCACACCCATCACCCACTCCAAGGCTCAGGGAATTTCCCTGAAGAGATGATATTTTTTCCTTATTTTTATTTCATTCATTTTGGATCTGATTTTTGTCATTTATTCTTATCTGACGGGTTTGGGATTCTTCTGCTCTTGTCTCTTAGAATTTCTTTCAAAGTGTCACAGATGTTTTGTTGTACTGTGTTATTATTTTCGTTTAGTTCCAGGAATGCTTTTATTTCTTTCTTAATTTCTCTTTTGACCCACTCATCATTCAGGAATGTGTTGTTTAATCTCCATGAGGTCATGTAGTTACTGGAGCTTCTTTCAATGTTGATTTTAAGCTTTATTATCTTTAGGTCTTATAGAATGTATGGAATTATTTCAATTTTTTTAGTATTTGTTGAAGTTTGTTTTATACCCCAGTATGTAGTCAATATTAGAAAAAATTCCATGGGCTGCTGAGTAGAAAGTGTATTCTTTGGTGCTTGGGAGGAATATTCAGTAGATGTCTGTTAGGTTATTGCTAAAATTCCTTTTGGGAGGCACAAACAATTTCTTGCCCCCTCCTGCCTTAGTCTCTATGGAAAAGCAAGGTATGATTTTGCCAAATTGTGGTTTGGAAAAATCAAAGAATTTATTGGGCTTACTTACAGAGCAGTGGGTGAGGCTACAGGGTGTGGGTGTTCCCCTCCTAAAGATGCACTGGAAAGTCTCCATCCAGGTATGGATGGTGACTTCCCAGCAGCCATACAAAATGGAAAGAGAGCCTCTCTATAGCTTCCTTCATTTGTATACACTTAGTCCCTCCCACCCCTAAACCAGGACTGACTGGTTTATTGGGAGATATTACTGACTCTCCTTGTCCCTCCTTTCTGGCTGAGTGTCAACAGTCAAGTTTTGTGATAATCTTAGGCAAACAGGTGCAACCAAGCTTGGAACGAAGGTGTCTGTCCACAGCTTTCTAGTTGGAGGACAGTCCTATGCAACATAAGTCCATTTGATGAATGATATCACTTAGTTCAGATGTTTCCATTTATTCTTTGTCTGGTTGACCTGTCTATTGATGACAGTGGGGTATTGAAGTCCCCTACTGTTACTGAGTTGCAGTTATTCTGTGTCTTAAAATCCTATAGTACTGTGTTTATGCATGAGAATTTAGTGAATACATGTCAACTCAATCAGAGAAGGGCCCAGAGTAGAGCAAGGGAAATGGCAGTCAGTGGATCCTAGTCTGGGAAATATTGGGGACTGATTACCACTAGGTAAAGGAAAGTAGACCTTACTTCACTAGACTCCAGTGGATGAATTTCCACCAAAGGATATTTGGGTACAAATGCTTGACTGAGTAGGACTTAACATGTATGGCAGAATGCATGAGATTCAGTGAGGCATGTGGAGAGACATAGATGGGGAGGGGGGTCTAAATTTGTTTAAGACCTATTGTGTGACATGCATAGAAGTACAATATTTTTTTTTGAAAAAGATGGATTTAGTTTCTTAATACATTGAACTAGCCTGTGCCTTTTGACAACAAATTTCAGACCATTGATACTTAAAGCTATTATTGAAAGATGTGCGTTGCTTGCTATCATTTCAATATGTGTTTGAATTCTTGGTCTAATTTTGTATTTCCACAATTATACCTTCATTTAGTTTCTTTCTTTTGCCTCTTGGTATAGTCATTCCTTTCTTTAGTCTTTTGTATTGCTTCAAGTATTGTATGTAGGACTGTTTTGCTGGACATGAATTTTGTCAACCTATTTTTCTTTCCTCTTCAACTGTAATAGGCTTGCCATGCCAAGCATTCTGGGTTGGCCTCTACGATCATTTAGAACTCTGTATACTTTGGCCAGGTTCTTCTGGTTTTCATAGTTTGCCTTGAAAAGCCAGCTGTAATTCTCATGGGTTTTCCTTTATGTGCTACTTGCGCTCCTACTCCTCCTCCTCTGCCTCATGGTCCTCCTCCTGCTTCTCCTCCGCTCCCTCTTCCTCCCCTTCCTCCTCTTCCTCTTCTGCCTCCTTCTCTTCCTCCACCTCGTGGTCCTCCTCCTGCTTCTCTTCCTCTTCCTCCTCCTCCTCCTCCTCCTCCTCCTCCTCCTCCTTCTCTTGTGTTTTCTTGCAGCTTTCATGACCCTCTCTTCATTTTGTGTTTTTACTGTGATATGGCATGGGGATCCCTGTTCTGGTCCTGTTTATTTGATGTTTATGTGATTCACGTATCTGTATAAGTATACCTTTCCTTAATTTAGGGAAATTTTCTTCTATAATTCCTGTTTAACATCTGGTCAGTACCGTTTATCTGTTATTCTTCTCTTTTCTCTGTGCCTGTGTTGAGTAAATTTGTTCTTTTCATGGTGTCCCATATTTCTTGCATATTCCATTCCTGTTTTTCTTTTTTATTTCTCATAATCTTTGCTTGAGTGGTCCAATTCTTCAGCCTTATCATACAATCTTGATATTTTATTTTCCATTCATTCATTGTATTGGTGAGGCTTTCTCGTGTTTCAAACTGGCTTTTGAGTTTTTCATTTCCATCTTCATTTCACCCTTTTTCTTCAATATTTCTCTCTCTCTCTTGTGAATTCAATCGGAAGTTTATCCCTATCCTCTTTTAGTGCTTTGAGTCATTTGTTTGCATGTTCTTTAATTTGGTGAATTCTTTAATCATATTATGATTGTTCTTTTAAATTCTGTGTCCTGGGTTACCTCTAGGGGCTTCCCCTTAGAGAACTTTTATATAGAACTAGTGGTGTTTGATGGGGTCATATTATTTCGGTTTTCATATTACTATGTTTTTGTTGTGGTTTTGGCATGTGGATTTCTTTTGTTGCTTGTGATTTGGGTGTGAAACTTAAGGAAGGCTTCCTTTGTTGAGTTGAAGTCTGATTCTGTTTGCATTATTAATGTACTTAGGTTCCTTTCTGGTTGGCTATGAAAAGCTGGTTTCTCAGTGACCCACAAAAGCAATTTATTTGATTCAAATTCAGCACACATATGCTATGTTTTATGTTCTAAGAATTATACAAAAATCAGAATATAGTCCCTTTATAATATACAATTATGCATATATATGTTAGATATATAAGTTAGAAACTTGGTTTTTAGTTTATTTGGATTTTTGTGTGTTTGGGGAATATTTATAATCATCAATTCAATTTTTCTATAATTTTGTGCTAGTCAAACTTTGATTCAAACTTTATAAGGCTTACCATTTTACTAAAAATATATCCACATTTAC
>NW_008360332.1:1007621-1029329 GCF_000622305.1 Nannospalax galili | reverse complement strand
TCCAGATTGATGGGAACAAGAATTTTTATTAGTTGTTGCCACTGTATCCTTAACTTTCATATTATTCTGTACTAAGTAAACAATTTTTAAAGAAGGATCTGACTAATCTATTGAAGATTAGGAGCTCTATGAGTTCAGTAACCTCACTTTTGAAAAAAAGTGGTATATTTCCTATGGTTCATCCAACTGAAAATTAGTTGATCCATTGTATTCTCAGGGAAAAATTTAAGCACAGATAAAGTCAGACCTTATGTGTGGCATTATGAAAGGGACTCTGAGAAATACGTCATTAGATGACTTTGTTTATGAGCAGACACTCTAGATTGTATTTACATAAACTTTATACTATGGAACTTTCATCGAACCGATAGCATGGAAATCATCAAGTTCAGCCATGGTGGTGGTATGCCTTTGACCCCAGGATTGGGAGGCAGAAGCTGGCAGATCTCTGTAAGTTCAAGGATAGCCTGGTCTACACAGTGAGTTCCAGGCTGGCAAGGACTTCATAATGAGACCCTTTACCAACAAATAAATAAATGAGTAAATAGACAGGAGAAACATCAGATAAATGTGGTAGTTGCCAGGACAGCAGCAACTTTTTTGAAGAATTTGAATTTATATGTAGGAATATAATCTAAAATAACAGTAAAGTGTACAGAAAGTACGTAAACCAGTAACATTTGTAATCATTCTTAAGTATTATGAACTGTACAAACTCCGTATGCTATATAGATGGTACAATGTGTTTCTTCACACCGGCATTATGATCATCAGGTTCGTCATGAATTATGCTGTGATGTTACCATGGAGACATGACCAGGTGACAGACATTTTTTCAACTCCGGGTTAACCTTATGCAACCTCCTTTGTGTGATTATTTTAGGATCATCACTGATTATTAACTCAAACATCATGGTGGGAATCATGACCGTGGTTTGATAGTATAGGATAAATCAATACATATATATAATATATATGCACAATACAGTGACTTGGGCCCTGTAAGAAAGCGACAACGATGAAAAATCAGAACAATTATCAATGCACTTTCTGGCAGTTGCACAAACATGGCCTTTTACACTACCATGTTAGCAAACTTACTGTTCAATTTTCTCTGTTTTTTATTGTGTCAAGATATTTCATTTTTTCCTTTAATGGCCTCTTCACCTTTTCTGACTTTCAAAACTCACTACTCTTGCAGAATCATAATTATCTAAAGAATAAAATAATCAACTGAAGAACTGACAAGTCAAAGCATCCCCAGAAAGAATTCTTTGTTTATGTATATCTTTGTATTGTTCATTTACTTATTTCTGTTTGGGGGACTTTGTTTGATTCTGTCTCATGGAGCCCAGACTGACCATGAACTCACAGTGTAGCTGAGGTGACCATGAACTTCTAATTCTTCTGCCTCAATCACCCAGGTGTTGAGATTAGAAGTGTGAACCAACATGTCAGTACATGCAGTGATGGGGATTGAGCCCAAGGATTCCTGCCTATTAGGCAAGCATTCTACCAACTGAATTCCACCCGCAGCCAAAATTCTATATTAGCAGACTCGTAGAAGCTTAGGATTTACACATCAAATCGATACATTCTGTATAACTGAGAAGTTGCCTTGTCTCTTCTCTGCAGGTGATGAAGCAAACGTGAATTACTTAAGCGTGTTCACAGAAACAATGTCTGCATGTTTGAAGCACGAAAGAAACTTTTTAAAATTTTTTATGAATTTCTGTGTATTTCATGCAGAAAATCTCAATGAATCTTAATCACCTTTATACCCTCTTCCCCACTGGCGCCCTCTTGTAGTTCCCTCCGCTGGAATTCATAAATTCTGTCATTTGTGTTAATGCTTATTGTGTCAAGTTAGTGTCCTTAGACATCTCTCTAGTGCAAGTTCATCCACTGAGGTCTAGTCAGCCTATCTAGAGTTCCTTGATTTAGGAAGCTCAGCTCTTCTTCACCCAGCAGTAATCAGTTGCCAATATTTCTTCAGCTAAGATTGAGATCAGCAGTCTATTACCCCAGTTGTATGCTGGATTTTTGTCAACTTGAGTTTGAATTGGTCTTATGCATGCTGACACCATTGCTGTAGTTCGTATGAGCAAGGTCCCAGTAGTCCGTAGTACTCTGTTTCCATATGATCATATACCTCCTCCACGGCTCTCACAATCTTTCTGTCCTCTCTTACCCAGTGGTTCCTGAGCCCTGGCTGGGTGAAGTTTAATATGGGAGTCCTTTCCAAGGACCAGCATTCTGCAGACTCTTACTCTCTATGCTTTGGCCACTTGTGACCATTTGTGTTCTTGTCCCTCTGTTGCATGCAGGATTCATTAACGAGAATTATTAGTGTCCTCTTTACCTCTTTTTCTATGTTATGTGAGCCTCAGGTATAGATGTTGCATGTAGACGATGTAGATGTGTCGCTTAACTTGGGCAATTCAAAGACAATGTCTGTGTGTGACCAGTTGCACTAGTCTGTAATAGTCTCCTTCTGGTGCAAAGGAAGCTTCTTTCCTGAGCGGTGACTGGGATATTTGTCTGTAAATATAAGGATACATATTTTGCATTTAGTAAGAAATTCCATTAATCTAGGGATGTGACAGTCTTGGGGTTGTCTCTAAGATCTATGACCTCTCCAGCCGCATGTATTTGGCTGTGTTTACAGTACTACACATGAATTCCCTCCCATTGAGTGGGCTTTTAGTTCAATTAGGTAGCTGTTGATTGTACTCGAGACAAAAGTACCACCACTGCACCAATCTCATATGCTGTGCAGGTCATTAATGTGGTTATTTGGTCTTGAACTGGATTTGGACCATTGATTGATGTTCTCCCTTAACACCTTGAGTAGTGCTCTCCAAAGCTATGAGAGCTAGCCTTCAAGGGAAGTGGCTTCCAAGTCAGTTCTAGCTCCAATGCTCCAAATCCTGTAACCAATGTATGTTCTATTTTCAGTTTTAGGGTCTTACCTTCAAGTTCTCTGAGGCAATCAAGGATTGTGGCAATATTCTCTGTAATTTTGAGAGTCTCTTGGACCACTCTGACCAACAGCTCAAAGGAAGGCTTCTCCTGTCTGGCACTGTTTCTTGTTATGTAGCCTTTAGCTATAAACACGGACACATGGAGAGATATTATATGTATATTTGTCATCAGGTTGTTGGACAAATATGATTCCCTCTACGTTATTACACTAGTTGGGCATTATTTATCTCTCCTCTCTCTTTTCCTGTCTGACCCTTTCACCATGGCTTCCCTACTGAAAGTGTCCCAGTTTCCCCCATTTCTCCCTGGATAATACCAGTCTCTTATGGTCCCACCTCTCTTGAGCACCTTATTTCTTTTTATTCCCAAAGTTCCTTATATAACCTTCCCTTCTCCCTCCCATTTAAATACTCCCATTTTATCCATTTTTCCCTTAATAACATCTGTTTTCTACTGTTCTTCTCTCTCAGGTTCCTTCTTTCCCTTTACCTCCCTGGCTCCTTTCATTAACCTGGTTCCTGTAGTTATATCAGGATACATACATATAAAGATTTAGTGCTAAGATCCACATATGAGGGAGAACATACTCCATTTGATTTTCTGAGTCTGTGTTTCTTAACTTAGTGTACTCCAGGATGGCAGGATGGGGATTTCCCCATGTTATATCCAGGCTAAGGATATTCAAATGTGCAACAAGCTTGAACTCCAGTGGCATGTGTTATATATTTTGGAACTTATTCCCTTAATTCATTTGTAGCATTGACCTACATGGCCCTTTATTAGAGTCACAGACTATTGAGGTTAAAAACCACTGCAGCTAATAGCAGAGTACTCTTCCTGAACTAATTCGACCATTACAAGACACTTCAAAAGCAATTTCCTAATCTGTATTTTATACTGTTAAAAATACTTAAGTAGTACTCTGTGCTTTCTCAAACATTCCTCCTCATTGTAAATTAACTGCTAAAAGTTATGAATATACTTATCTTTCTTTGGCAAATTAATGAAACCTAGTCTGATTTGAATAAACTAATCAGTCTCTGGTTAAGCTAGGTAGTTAATAGTAACAGTAAAATCAAAAGAAATCCCTATTTAAAACTGTGAAGGGGGCAGATATGCTGCTCAAAAAATTATTCAGGAGTAAAGAGATTTTGAAAACTGATGTTCTGGCTTTCTGTATTTCTTCCCAAAACCAGTAGTAAAATCTCTGGAATAAACTAGGTGGAAAATAGCATTTTCACTCCCAGAGAGTTAAAAAAAAGAGGAAAGTGGAGACCAAGGGAAACTTGTGTGCAAGAATCTTCTGCATTAACCAGTATTTTCCCACCCGTTTTCCTTCAGCAACTGCCAAACCTAAGGCATTTTTCTTGTCACATTTTCACACTTTATTGTTTTTGTCTAACTATATAAAACCGTTCAACTCTGCTTTGTGTATATGTGTGTGTGTGTGTGTGTGTGTGATGATTAGTGTGCTTATGTATGTGTAAATGTATAGACATTCATATGTTTGAGTACGCTGGCATGTGTGCTATGACACTGCATAGGAGAAGATCACAGGACAAACTTTAGCCCTAGTCTTCCACCTTGTTTGAGACATGGTTTCTTGGTTGTATTTCGTCTGTGTGTGTCTGTTGTATGGATTGTCCTCCACTTGACAAGCTGGACTAAGAAGCAGTGAATGATGCCTTCTTCTCAAGCTGAGATTCACCCACTTATTACAATCACCACAAACAAAATTTCCTTACGAGAGGAGGGGCAGAGTCAGTCATGCCTTCATTCGAACCAGCTGGCCTGACTGCAGCATGGGGGCGGGACTAAGGATAGGGATAGGGGAAGCCAGAGAAAGGGGGTGGCCTTCACCATCTTGGGCAGTCCCCAGGAGGTCACTGGGTCCCTGCTGAAATGCAGAGGGGAGGTCACACGTGCCCACATTTCTGTGAGTAATCTCCTCATCCATTGAGCTGTATGGAAGTCCAATAAACTTATCAGCTCCCCAAACTGTAGTTTTGAGAAATTAGACCTCCATTTGTCCAAACTCAGGTCCTCATTCTTATGCCAAAAATTATCATATAAAACCTCTTGACCCTTGATTTTATTCATTTGCAAGAATGAGTACAAATTAACAGCAAACTATTCATGTTTAAATGTTATCTTTATAGTCTAACTCAAAGAGGTGTATCTCAAATGTGATGTTTTAGGAATACATTAAAATGAAAGCTTCTAAAATTGCAGAATGAGGAAGAGCAAACTTTGTTGAGTCTACATAGAGCAGGGATCCCTGAGATACCCACAGAAAAGGCATTGGCATGGCACAGGAACATTCTAAATTCTCCCTGCCAGCACTGTCCATAGCTGTTGTTTTACGGTGTTGGGGGTCAATCCCAGAGCCATGTACCTTCTAGACAAACACTACCCATGAGATACATTTCCAGGCTCACCAAGTTTTTACTGAGAAGATACTACTATTCACAGTCGCATTTTGACTATGATGGTGCTGGGCTCTTTATGATATGTAGTCACTTCTAAGACTGCACATAATACATGTTTTTAAGTAGATGCTGTAACTGCAGAGTCAGATATAGTGATTAAACAAAATATTCTGGAATCTCATAGTAGGGAGAATGTGAAATGGTTTTATATTTGTTTTGACAGAGTTCTCCCATGCTTTTAAATGTGTTTAAATGGCCCATATCATATAGTAAGTAGGAAATGTGAGTTCTAGGAAGCAAGAGGGAAGAGAATATATACACCAGTGTGCACACAAGCAGCCTGAATTTTCCCACCGTCTATGAAATCTTTCTTGGCACTTGACCATGCCTAAATTGGAGAACTCCAAACACTGGTCCCAGTATTCATTAAAAACCAAACCATGGTTTCATCTAAGCCAAGAGAAGTTATTTCTGACATCAGTGGAAAACATTTTGGAGATTCTTTTTTGTAACTAACTTCTTTAAACTTGAGCTGTACCAGCAATTTAGATTAAATATAAGTTATAAGGGGAATAAAGTGGATGGAAGAAGGGTTTGACAATGAGGATCAGTTACTAAAGAATAGCAATCTTTGTGCCTTCTTCACTGTACTTGTCAGTTATGGGAGCCAAAAGGCTTAATTTGTTTCCTTAAAGATGTTTGATTTGATTCTTTTCTTTTGTCACACCATAAATAAGACCTAAAGGAGTAGTCACATAGTCAAAACCTTCGGGGACCAGAAACATCACACAAATGAAGAGGGTAAGAATCTGAGGTGGCCAAAATGCCACAGGGACTAGGAGGAACTGTGTCAAGCAATAGAGGATGCCACTTACCAGGGGAAATCCAATACTCTCTCATACTGACTGCGGGAATGAAGAAATCAGGCTTACTATATTTTCTGATCTATAGAAAAAGACAAGATTTTTAACATGAAATTTCTAAAATTCAATTTCCAGCAATATCTGTAATTTAATATTTTATAAAATGCTTGATCCATTCCAACTTAGCAGTTGGTGATTTGGGGATAAAAATACTTAAAATTTGTAAATAATAATTACTATCATTTCATATTAGAAAAACTGAAAAAAATCTAAATTTTTTTAAACCAAATTAATTTTCCCCACTTATCAACCATAGTGTTTCTGAGTTTAGATCTGTAGAAAACTTAATGTTGTATAAATATTTCTACCCCAAAACTGCCTGACTCTTGGAAAATGCAAGCCTTGTATCTCGTGACAAGTTAAGCTGGTGACAGAGCGGCGGACAAAAGCACTGGTAAGGACAGGGAATGGCAGAGCTCTGTTCAGAAATCTTCTCTATCATTAAGCAAAGATCAAGAACACCAGCACCCAAGTAAAATGGCTGATGTGGCAGTGTGTTTCTGTCACCTCAGCACTAGGGTGTGGAGACTCTCAGATCATCGGGGCTTATTTATTGATCAGTCAGTTTAGCCAAACCAGTGAGTTCTAGGTTCAGTGAGAGGTCTGTTTAAAATATAAGGTAGAGGGCAATATAGTAATACACCTGGGGTCAGCCTCTGGCATATTCATGCACATGCAGAGGTGTGGACACCTGCACACACACACACACACACACACACACAGATGATCACATATACACACACATGCATACACACACAGATGATCAGGAAACAAATCTGTTAATGTAGTTTGATTATTAAGATACCAGTTTGAGATACTTATATATTTCCAAAAATTATGTTAGAATATTTGTTTCATCTGTTTGAAATGTTTCTACGTTTCCGGAGCACATTTTGTTATCCATACTGTTTCACTTGATATGTAAATACACCTTGATTCAAGAGCTATAAGATCATGAATGGGACAGGAAATCTTTATATCAAGTCAAAGAAACCAAACAAAGGCCAGCTCTACATAATCAAATATGGGATAGAAAAATGTTGAACTCAGAGAATTTTCAAGTAGAAAGGTGGTTACCAGATGCAGGAAAGGGTAAAGTATGGAGAGAGATGGAGGAAATTTTCTCAATTTTAATAATAGATACAATTAAGTTATAGTAAGATAGGAAGAATGAATCCTGCTGCGTTATTAACGACCAGGGTGAAAAGCGCAGCAACACGCTGCATATATCAAAAGAGGGGAAAAAAAGAAATGATAAATACTTTCTGGTTAGAATTTATAATCTGACTTTAATATCACACAATATATTATTTTCATAAATCAAAGCATCACATTGCTCTTTAGATATTTTTGAGTTTTAGGCTTGTATGTCCCGATAAAGATAATTTACTTTAGAGAGAGATGATTAACACTCAGAGAGGGGAAGAGTTCCTCTTCCAACATGTCTGGTTTCCTTACCAACCTGAAGGAGAAACATAGGGTGCAGGTGTTGAAACAGATGACAAGAGAGGACCAAGGAAGCTGGAGGGAAGAACGGGCCTTGAGAGAAACCAAAACCACAGACTCAGGCTGGCCCCGCCCCCTTCCTCACTCCAAAGCGCTTGAAGCACATTTCTGCTGCTTAGGCCACTTGCATGAGGAGGTTCTTCATGGCAGGCCTCATGGAAACTCCTCCCAGTTTTTTCCACTCAGCCCTTGTAGATATAAGTCTTTCCTGCCCTCCCCAAACCTATAGATTTACATTCTTTGAACAATGACTCATTCATTCCCTTTCTCAACTCCCTGGTGTAAACAGAATAAACATTTCCCATCTTAACCCAAGGAAGAAGTGAAGATGACCATGTATATTCATCAGATTTTTCTTAGGATTGTTTTTACGAGAAATAGTATTATTCACAGGGGAAGAAGAGCGAGAGTAAGAAAACATTGATGCAGAGTCTGGAAGGTGAGAGCAGTTTTCAATGGAACTGTTTCAACTAAGATTCTTTAAATGCACAGGACACATTATAATGGAATACCTCTCAAGGTCTTGGGAACAAAGTGACATACCAGTCTGTGCAGGGCAAGATATACAGCCACAGTGACCACACAGGCAAGCACACTATTTATCCACTTGAAATGGTTATGCATACTGGTAAAACTTCAGTTGGAATTGGCTGCATTGACTGTTCTGTAAGGGAAAAGCTGGGGGAGGGTAGGTGACGTGAAAGGACTAAGGACTTCCTTCCACTTGTCAGCCTGCTGAGTGCTGGCAGACAGCTAAACCTCACAATCACAGGGTGACCACGCAAACTAAGACCTTTGCTTTATACTCATACTTACTATACTGAAAATTAATTGTAATTCACTTATCATGAAGGTGCATACAAACAAAAAGACTAATAACTTCCTCAGAAATGATCAATTTCCATTTCTCTCTTAAGCTAAGATAAACAACGTTTATTTATTTTTCACCAGGGAGTTTAGAAAAGAAATGAATGAGCCCTGGTTCAAAGCGTGTGGATCCACAGGTGGGGATAGGGAGGGAGGTCTTTTATCCAACCTGGAAAAATCCTTTAATCTTTTTTATATTATTTTTCCAGATTGAGATGTTCTCCTCATCCTTGACTTGCTTAGCTATAGTCTTGAGATAGCCTTTTTTTTCCTTGCTCAGTTATAGTCTTGAGATAGCTTTTTTTTAAAAGCAACTGTCAAAACTACAACCTGACCAGCAAGAGTACTCACTGGGCCAAGGACCTTGCCACCCGAGGGCCCGAGTTTGATCTCTGAGATCCACATGCGTGAAGAAGAGAGCAGAATTCTGCAAGCTGTCCTCTGACCGCTATAGGTGTTTGTGTGCACATGCATGTACGTGCACACACACACGCGCACACGCGCACGTGCACACACTCTGTCACACACGATAAATTGAAAAATTAAAGCCTGCCCATCTCTGGCTTTCTCCGGATAATGAACTCCTTACAAACAGTCATGAGCTTTGCAGTTTGTGGACTGTTACTTATTCTTTCAAACATTAGCCACAACTAATCCAGAAGAAATCTACAAAGGATACCGGTCATTTTGGAAATTGACAAAATGAATTCTACAGGGTAAAATTTTTGAATCCCTGTCATTTTCCACAAAGTTAAAGCTGCTGTGCTCATTTCATTTATGAGGTTATTTAGGCTTTAGAAATTTGAGTATTTTTCAGATTACAGAAATAATTCATCTTGGACTCATCTCTATAAAAGGAAACATGTCTAATGTTTCTTCATTATTTCTAAACAGAAGACTCATTCCACTTATCATGAAGTATAAACCATTCTTTGGATGGACCACATAGTCTGATCTCAAGTCAATCTAAGGGAAAATTATAAGGCAGACAGTATTCCACATAAAAACTAAATTAAAAAGTCAAATATTACTTTTATCTCATTTGCTATATAGTCTCAAACTTTTCAGCATTTAAAATATAGTTCAGAGAAGGGAGTTGACATGTAAACAGATATATAAAGTATGACATCCTATCCTCTTAAATCTAAGAACATGATACTTTGATGGTAAAGACAATAAAAAAGGAAATAGTTTTCCTTATAGTATCGATCATAATGTACTTCCAAGAGAAAATTACTTTAAAGGTAAAGTTTGACAAGGGACAGGTATTGCTGAATCAAAGAATATTTTGCCCAATCTACACTCTGTATGTACATCTTATATCCACAATGTTATTCAAACCTAGTGAGAGGCAACCAATCTTGATGACCTAAACTATCAAGCAACTAAATCAGTCCTGTCCAACCACAGCAGTTTAAGTTCTAAACAACATCAGTGTGAAAGCTGCCAAATTCCAAGTGTTTGAAATCAAGTTGTTCCCAAGGGCCCCTCCCTCTTCTCTGGCAATATAGCCTGTTCAAAGTGGGAGGCAGGGATATTCTGAACCATCATTGGATTGGAATTCTTCCTTAGTCTGGACTTTCACTTGCTCAAGGAAACCCAGTAAAGTTAATGCTGTGGTCTGAGTAACTGTTTTAGCAGTATTGTGCAATTAATAGTACAAAAACATTTAATAAAAGGAGATGGCAAAGTTTATGGGAAAGTCTTGAGAGGTGAGAAGGGATTGATGGCGTGTTCCAAAACTTCATGTCAGCAATTATAGCTGTTATAGCAATTATAGCTTGAGAGACTGAGGGGATCAGGATAGACAGATAGGCTGCAAGGTGTTGGTTTGCTGAGCCTTGGCTAGAAGGAGGACCCTGGTATTTACTTCCATTAGGGCAGCTTTTAAGGGATTCATAGACAGAGAAGCAAACAGGAGGTGGGCTCTGCAGGGAGTGTAGAGTCAGGTTGTGTGAAACCTTATAGTTTGTTTCATATTATGATATTTTCAGATGACACAATTTGGTACTTCTTTGCCTATCTGTGAGATAAGGGGTGGGCCCATGCCCTGTACAATGTGGTGTTGCCCTGGCCAATGTTTCCATTTTCTCTGCATTTCACATGGTTTCCCCTTAGGACATTTCCCCTTGACATTTCACAGTCTTATCTTGACACTGATTCAGCCCATCCATCAGGCTTTCCACTTCAGAGTCCATTGTTGTCTCCTCTGAAGTTGAGGAGTGGGCTTGAATTAGTACAGAATTACCTGTTTAAAAGGGACATTCATCCCATAAACAAGATTGAGAAATTTGTTGCAAATTCGCATCTTTCACATATGAAGAGTGCTTTACTGTGGACCTCTTCACTAGTCCCAAAGTATACTTGGCCTGCCTCTAGAAACGCTTTATTTCAGAGTCCTAAAGGATGTCATACTTTCTTCTGTTGACCCAGTGCTTCTAGACATGCGTGGTCTTGGGTCTACCTGCCATGAAATACTTATGATTAGTGGTTTTATTTATGAAATTGCTTACGTCTACAAAAACGTTTTACATTTTGACAGGTAAGAGAAGGGAACACACCTATTTCAGCACTCAAATGGATATTATTGTGTAATTTCTGAGGTAGTAAACAGGCATGCATGTTTTCCTCTTCAGGGAATACTGGAATTTTAACAGAATATAAAAAAGTATCTAAAATTCGACAGTAGAAATAGGGTGCTGACTGGTGGGAAGAGGGAATAGAGATGAAGATGTGAAAACCATGATGTCATAATGAATATTAAGTGGTTCATCCAGCAACTTCTGTTGAGTACCTTCAGAAACACTCTTTCACTTAAAATGATCTAATTGCAGAAACTATAAGCACCCCGTGAAGCAGCAAAAACAGAAATTTGTGGCTTCATTTGTCTTCAGTTACATCTCTATATATGCATCCTCACTCATGTAGACCCAAATAGTTAACAGTATGATGTGTGGAGCAGAGTAGATATCCAGCAGGGGTGTGCACATATCCGACTTACATTTATTAAATTACAACTATGGATTGCTTTCTTCAACACTAAGGATGCAGGGATCAAGAAGATCAACACTGGGGCTGGAGAGATGGGTCAGAGGTTAAGAGCACTGCCTGCTCTTACAGAGAATCTGGGTTTGATTCCCAAGCTCCCACATGGCAGTTAACAACTGTCTGTAACTCCAGTTCCAGGGGATCTGCCATCTTCTATCCTCAACATGGATTGCACGACACTGGTAGACTTATACACATGCAGGCGTTAGAGACAAAATAAAAACAGTAAAAAAAATTTTTTTAAGTTATATTAGAGTGGGCAGACATGTAACCAAGACTATCACTAAGATATAATTAAGTTGCATAAGGAAAGTAAATCATGGTTGGCCCCTAGTAGCATCAAATAGGGATGTTTAATATATTCAAGCCTCAGAGATAAGGTAAAGCACACTGCAAGGAGCTTTGGTATGAGTTCTGGTTCTGCCATTTGTTGGGAATATAAAACCAAGAGAAATTACTTACCAATGTTCTGTGTCAATTAGTCTGTGAAGTAGAAATAACAATGACATTTATCTCTCAGTTTGGTTCACAAATTAAATAAGTAGATTCATAGACTACATATGCGAGCTCTCGCTGTATAGCTGGCACTTAATAACTGTAAACTCTCTTAATTCTATCCTTATACAAGTAACTCAGAGTATAATAGAAATATGTCCCTGCTTACAATGCAGTGCTTCTTGTCTACCTCTGAACCAGATCATAAAGTCCTGCTTTTCTTCCTTTGGGGGATCATATATTTATTTTGTATACATTTGTGTAAAAGCAAGTAAAGAAACATAGTCATTCTTGGGACAAAAAAACTGTAATTTTAACTAGAACCAAAACAAATGACACCAATTCTCATTTGAGAAAACTGTAAATAGGACAAAAGGGGCATCACCTTAACAAACAGGAGGCATTATCTGGAAAATGTGCATGTCGCATTCACATTCTGTGCCACCAGGGGGAAGTTTTTCTGAAGGACCTAATTCTGATGTCCTGGCAAGCAGGACCAGGACACTTGGTTCTTTTCTACCCTGCAGTATATCTCAGAGCCTTCTTTTCCTTGGGATTTTGTGTAGTGAATTTTAAGGCAAAACGTGGGATAGGAGCCTGAAAGTCTGTCTCTCACCTCTCACATACCCATCCTGGCAGGAAGACTGCCTTTTCTCTAGTCTCAACTCTCACAAACAGCTAACTGAACATAACCTATGCATGAGATACAGCACGTGACATTGTCTGTTGGTGCCAAAGTTGCCCGGCTCTGCTCACTTAGTTCTGATCTCTCCTGCCAGCTTAGGACTTTCCTGTCTGGAGTCCAGCGTCACCCATCCTCCTTCCTTGTTTCTTCCCAGCTCAGCCTTCCTGCTGTCCTATTGCTTGCCTTTCGGAGTGTGTGTTATTTCTTTTGTGTTCATTTCTACAAAGACAGTTAAAGGACCAGGAACATGAATACCTCCTGTAAGAGCCGGGCTCTGAATTTGTATGTTTTCTTTATTCTACGTTTGTCATCGCAGTCCGTGCTTTACACATTTCTACACTATAATATAGTTTCTCATCTTTGAAAAAGAAGCTTATTTTATTTTATTTTTTCATGGCAGCTGGTGGCTTTATAAATGTGAGAAAGGCAGAATAAATGGAGGTATATTCAAATAGCTGAGTTTACAGTTACTCACAAAGCTGCAGATTATCACAAACCTTTTTCTATCTGATAGATTCCTTGACTTGATTCCAAAGACATACTAAGCAATGGATTACCTGTTTCCAAACTTCACTAGACAGGAGCGTCAGAATCCTAAGTGCCAAGTGCATGAGCCTCAAGTGATTGTTAATTCGTAGGAGACCTTCAAATATTCCATAGGTTTTGATACTTTTGTATTTTCAACAATTTTAAGTATAATGTGTAATGTTTTGCTGTTATTTATGAATTAATTTGAAGTTAACTAACAGATGGATCGTATTTACATATCAAAATATTTAGTGATTGCTCACTTTGTTGTCAGCAGTTTTATGCTTTTAGAATTCTGTGTGTGTGTGTGTGTGTGTGTGTGTGTGTGTGTGTGTGTACATGAGTGCAGGTGCCTGCAGAGGCCAGAAGACGTCATCAGATCTCCTTGTGCTGCGAGTCAAACTTGGATCCTCTGCAAGAGCCACATATATGCTCAGTCACTAAGCCAACTTTCCAGCCCATGTTCTGGATATAAATTTAACACTTCAAGACAAAGAATTTCATAGGCAATTCTGCACATAAAATGTTACGTGAGATAAAGAGTAACAGCTTTCAATAAACCAAAGGCTTAGTTTTCAGTCTCTATAATTCATATCTAGGCATTATTCATTTCATATTTATATTATAAAAGGGAGTTTATGTTTTTAATTTTTCTATTCAAATAAGCAAGTATCCCAAACCACATTAAAAATATTAAGGCAGATGATCTCACTTCAAAAATTTTATCTGTGAACTTTCAAAGATTCTAGAAATTACAAATTATAGTATAATGGTGTAGCATAATTTTGTGTGAATGTGTGGTGGTGTTGATAGCTGCATTGGTGTGTGAGAGACTTGCACATGTGTGGATGGGCAGAAGACAACCTAGAGTGTCAGGTTCCCTCATGATCTGGAGCTTGCGTAGTAGGCTAGTCTGGTTGGCTGATGAGCCCCAGGGATATGTCTGCCTCGCCCCCCACCCCGCCAGGACTGGAATTACAAGAGCACACCACCGCACCCAGTATTTGACAAGGTTGTGAGCACCAAATTCAGGTCCTTGTGTTTACAGGGCAAGACCTCTGCCAGTGAATCTGACTTTCCAGCCTAATATAGTATTTTAGATTGTCACTATGTATTCATTTATAAATTAATCCACTTAGAATTTCATTTTCACATGTTGAATAATGAAACTACATCTGAGATTTGTTTCGTCTTTTTGGTAATTATCATGACTGAAAGACATTTAAGTGAGCATAGATTTACAGACTTCAAGCATAGCCCCTAAGTGTGGAATTGTGTTTTCTTGTAGCTCCCAGGGTTCAGTTGATGTCAGCTGTGTGCTACCACCTCTGAATGATTTGAAGGAACTGCTTTTAAGATTTTCTCCTTTCAGTATTTTTGTTCAGATGTACTTAAACATTGCCTTTTTGTATTCTATTATAAACTCTTTGCAGCTATTCTGATCTTCTTTAGTCTGCAGGTAAATATAGTTTATCAATTTGAAGCATTCTTATCTATTATCTCATCGTATTTGTGCCCTTTCTTTTGGGACTCCAGTTGGAGAGGTATTGAACTTTCCATGCTGCTCTGCACAAGCCTGTGGACACCCTCCTGTATTTTCAATTACTCTGGCTGTCTTTGCTTCAATTTGGATATGCTTCTATTGTCCTGTGCTCTGACTCAGTGATATAATTTTCTGAAGTGTATAATCTTCTCTATCTAGTGAGATCTGAATTGCCTACACTGCATTTTTTTAGCTTCAGATTTTTTCATTTGGTTCTTTCCATAGCTTCATATTCTCATGAATTTCTATATTTTTTCTTCAGTGACAGAGGGAAAACACAGGCCCCATATATGGTGGGCAATTACTAAACCCCTGAGCAGCATTGCCATCCTTAATTCTTGTTGCCATTTTAGAAACTGGTTGTTTTCCATTATTTTCTTCATTTCTTGGAATATATTTAAAATAGTTTTTAAAGCTATTTTCTCTGAAAATTAGTATCTCCTTTTCTAGCCCCACTCAAGCAATTCTCATTCTCTCTCTCTCTCTCTCTCTCTCTCTCTCTCTCTCATCTGTGTGTCTGTGTGTTTGGCTCATCATCATGCCAGTAATTAAATTTAGAACATTGTATTATAAGAATCCATTTTTTTTTCTTTCAGAGGTGTTGCGTGTTTGGGTTGCTAAGATGCACAGCAGTTAAGGACATTACTGCCAACCCTGAAGATCTGAGATCACTCCCCAGATTCCCATACAGTGGATGGAAAGAGCAGACTCCTGCAAGTTCTCTGACTTCTACATGCTCGGTGACACAGATAAACACAAACAGACACAATAAAGATAATGATAATAATAATATTTAAATGTCTGATAAATACAGCATTAAGGGGAACTGAGGACATTTTGCAATTTTATTAGTAATTTAAATCTGCCCTTATGGTGAATAGCTGGGAATTTTAAAGGACAACCCAGGTATCCACTTGTTCTCTTTTAGTTGAATTTTCATCCTCACCATTAGCTCATCTTATTGCAAGATTGCCATAAACTTTGGTATACTCTTTTAATCACTTAAATTTGAAGCCTCTGCCCCATGCAGTTTCTAAGCTGAAAACACATACTGACTGGCTGTTAGCCATAGGATGAGGGAGGCCTCTTGTGTCGCCTGTGATGTCACTCTAAGCTTGTGATGCAAGCAAATATCTGCTGCTTCCTTGGTCCCTAGCAGCAGAACAGAGCAACATCGGATCGTCAGACTGTTCTCTGCTTCCCAGATCAACCCTGTTTCTTAGCAAAATGAGCAGCCATGGGGAATGAACTCACCTCTCTGGGAAATTTTGTAATCAGTTTTCTCTTGTTACATCAGCCTTCTGCGGCCTTTTCCTGCCTCACTTCATCACTGTAGCTCTTCATATCTCAAGCACCGATGAATGACAAATTACACATGACTCAAAAGTAAAGCTCTGGCTGATTTTCATAGAATCTGTTCTATCAGATAAAATCTGTAACTTAGTAAGGTCGTTCTCTATATTTTGCTTATTAACTGAAAACTTATTTTCTCTTTAAAGAAGTATGTTGTCCCTCCACCTCATGCACACTGCTATCTGCTATGACTTTTTTTTTTTTGCCTTTTTGGAAGACAGGTTCTCCCTGTAGCCCCAGCTGACCTAGAACTCTCTATGTAGACCAGGCTGGCCTTGAACTCACAGAGATTCACCTGCCTCTGCCTCTTGAGTCCTGGGACTAAATGCACATGAGAGATAAACAATTTTGATCATCCTAAGAATCTTTCCTACTTTCTTATAACCACATGCACTTGCCTCCTGCACAGATTCACATTCATGTCTTATAAAATTTTGCAAATTATTTTACAATATTAATTAATTCTGTGTGTGTGTGTGTGTGTGTGTGTGTGTGTGTGTCTGTGTGTGTGTGCCAAAGCATACTTGGGAAGATCAGAGAACAACTTGGCTCCTCAGTTTTGGTATTGAAGTTAAATCATTGGCTAGAGCCTTGAGAAGCGACAGGGGCCTTCACGCACTGAACCATCTCACTGGCCCCTCATACTCATTTCTAATCCCCTGATATCAATAACCCTTTCTCCTTTTCTAAAAATGTATCTTTCCACCAACATCAGGTACAGTCTGTGATTTGTGTGGCCTGATCTTCACCTGGCAAATATCTTGAGATTAGTCCAGACTGTGTCTTATATTGATAGTCTGCTCTCTTTCACTCCCCAGTAGCACACATGAATATGCAACACTGTTTAACCATTCACTCACCAAACTACAATTGAATTATTCTAGTTTTGGGCTATGATACATAGTGCTGCTATAACCATTTATTTATAGTTTCTTTGAGTGAACATATTTTCTCTTTATATATATATTTTTTATTTTGTACATTTTGTATACTAGAGCTTAATAAAATTTAGACACCCTCCTTTTCTGTGTTCTGCCATAGCCCCACCACCTCCACCCAGCCAACAATATTTCATGCATTCTGTCATCTGCTCATGCATTTCTACCCAGATGTCCTTTGGTGCAAGTTTATCTACTCAAGTCTAGTCAGCCTACCTAGAGTCTCTCTCTTAAAGAATACACACTCTCCCTCACCCTGTAGTAATTAGTTGCCAAGAGTTCCTTGGCCAAGTTTGGAGCCAGCCGCTCTTTTCCCAGTATTACATTGAGTTTTTGTCTGATTGAGTCAGCATGGGTCTTGTTCATACTGTCACCATTGTTTCAAGTTCATATAAAGAAGTTCCCAGAGGTCTTAAAGCCTCTGTTTTCATGTGGTCACATACCTCTTCCCCTAAGTCTTACAATATTCCCAACCCTTCTTCTGCAATGATCTCTAAGCCATGTACTGTATCCTTAATGTATATAGACACAGATTCTCAAGAAAATATTCACAAACTATATACAGACACACATCAAAAAGATCATTCACCATGATCAATTCCTCTTTATTCCAGATATGTAGGGATTGTTTAATATATGTATGTCAATAAATGTAATAAATTATATGAATGGACTAAAGACAAAAATCACGCAGAAAAGAAATTTGATAAAATTCAACATCCATTAACGTTAAAAGTCCTAGAGGGAAATGAACTGGGGGAACATAACGTCAATATAATTAAAGCTATATGCAACAATTCCACAGCCAATCCCATTCTAACTGGAGAAAAACTGGAAGCATTTCCATTAAAATCAGGAACCAGACAAGGCTGTCCACCATCTCCACTCCTTTTCAACACAGTGCTAGAAACTCTTGCAAGAGCAATAAGACAAGAGAGGGAAATTAAAGGAGTTCTGATTGTAAAAGAAGAGGTTGAATTATCCCTATTTACAGATGATAGGAAACATAAGAGATCCCACCAAAAAATCAGAAAAATTGTAGAAATGATCAATACTTTAAAAAAAGTGGCAGATTCCAAAATCAATTTATAAAAATCATTTGCCTTCCTATATACCAATAACAAGCAATTGAAGGAAGAGTACATGGAAAGCCCCCCCTTCACAATATCAAAAAATAAAATATCAAGGAATAAATCAAACCAAAGACATGAAAGATCTGTACCATGGATAGTTTAAATTGTTGAAGAAAGAGATAGAGGAAGACAATAGGAGATGGAAGGACCCCCCATGTACATGTATTGGTAGAAAAAAACTTGTGGAAATGACCATCCTACAAAACACAATATATAGATTGAATACAATGCCAATCAAAATCCCCATGACATTCTTCACAGAGCTAGTGAAAAACATTTCTAAAATTCACATGAAATCACAAAGGACTCTGCATAGCCAAAGTAGTCTTGAGTAAAATGATCAATGCCAGGGAGATCATCATATGAAATCTCAAACCCTAGTGTACAGCTATAATCATAAAACAGCATGGTACCAGCACAGAAACAGACAGGTAGATCAATGGGACAGTATAGAAGGCCCAATTTCAGCCACCTGATGTTTGACAAAGGTGCCTATAACATAAATTGGAAGAAAGACAACATCTTCAACAAATGGTGCTGGCAAAACTTAATCTCTACCTATAGAAGAATTAAACTAGACCCTTATTGTTTTCCCTGAACAAAAGTCAAATGCAAATGGATCAAAGACCTCAATATGAAACCTGAAACTCTGAAATTGCTAGAATAAAACATAAGTGTAGAAAATAGCTTTCTAAATCAGATATCAGTTGCTCAAGAGATAAGGTCAACAGTCAATAAGTGGGATCTAATTAAACGTTGTACAGAAAAATAAACAACAAAGAAAGTGAAGAAGGAATGAAAAAAGTGTGAGAAAATCTCACCTGTGGCACATTCAACAGAGGTTTAATATCCAGAATACACAAAGAATTCAAAAACAAAGAAAGAGAAAAATGAATGATAGAGTAAAAATATGGGCTTAGGTCTTGAACAGAAAGTTCCCAAATAAAGAATAAAATTTTATAAGAAACAACTTTAAAAAGTATTCAACATCTTTAGTAATTAGAAAAATGCAACTCAAAACCACTTTAAGATTTTATCTCATCCAGTCAGACTAGCTAAGATTAAGAGAACAAAAGACAGCAAATGTTGGAGTGGATGTGGAGAAATGGAACACTTACTGCTGATGGGACTGGAAACTTGTGCAACCACTATGGAAAGCAGTGTAGAGAACTCTTAAAAAACTAGAAATGAACCCACCATATGATCTGGTTATACCACTCCTTGGTATATACCCAAAGGATGTATTCTACTGTAGAGATACTTGTATAACCACGTATTGATACTCTTTACAATAGCTAAAAATTGAAACAACCTTAATGTCGCTCAGCTGATGAATGGATAGCGACAATATGGTACATTTACACAATGGAGTTCTACACAACAGTTAGAAAAGATGAAATCATGAAATTTCCAGGTTAATGGCTGGAACTAGAAAACGTTATACTAAGTGAAGTAACACAGACGGGAAAAAAGCAACATAAGTTCTTTCTTTGTGTATCTTAGCACCAATCCCTCATATGTGAGTATATATATTCTGATGCAACATCAGGAGCCAGGAAACTGGAAACGAATCATGGAGGTAAATGGAAAGAAAGATCAGAGGGAAGGGGATAGTAGGAAACAGATGTTACCAAGGGGGAAATGGAGAAAATGAGGGGATACTTTAAATGGAGTGGGAGGAGGGAGGTTAGATAAAAAGACAGGGAGGATAAATAAATCTTAGGTGGTGTGAAAAGACAGAGGGAAATGTATTTACTCAACATCCCCCTGAAAAACACACAGACACTATCTGAACATGAGCGTATGCTTATACCTGAAGTCTACATAACAAGAAATTCAGCGCCAGACAGGAGAAACTTTCCTTCTAGCTGTTGTTCAAGGGTAGTTCAAGAGAATCTTCAAACAAAACTGGCTATTGTCACAGCCCTTGATTACCTCCCAGAACTTGAAGGCAATACCCTACTGCTGAAGGCAGGACATAGTTCAGACACAGGACTTGGAGCAAAGGAGCTGGAACTGACCTGGAAGCCTCCTCCATGAAGACTAGGTTCTCATAGTTCTAGAGGATATTATGCAAGTTGCTAAGTGAGGAAATCAATTAAAGGTCCAACCCAGGTGTGAAGCCTAATAACAACAATGACTGGCACAGGAAATTATCTCTATTTGTGCAGTAGTGGCACATTTATCTGAGAGCAATCAAAGGTATCTAATGGGACCTAAAGTTCTCTCAATGGGAGGCAACTCATAGGTGGCACTGTAAATACAGCCAGATACACACAGCTGAAGAGGTCACAGACACTAAAGAAAACTATTCCTGTCATATCTCTAGATATATGAATTTTCTTACTGCATGGTAAATATTGATCCTATATTTATAAAAAAAAATATACCATACAACTGAAAAAAGATTATTTTGCAAAATATGGAGTCTATTACAGAGTTTACAAATGGTTGCACACAGAGAATATCTGTCTGAGTGATGCCCAGCCCTAAGGGACACATCAAGAGTGGAACCTCTACAACTAAGCCTCATGGAACAGAGTGGGACAGAAGTTAGAGAGAATACTAATATATCCCTCAACACTCACCAGCAAAGATTCTCATACAACAGAGTGTTATGCACCCAGAAGGCCACACTGGCCAAGTTTTAGAGAATGAGAGGCTGAAGAATGCATATCCCTGGATGGGAATGTATTTTCAAGGTCAACCTGAATTTTCTTACTGCATGGTAAATATTGATCCTATATTTATAAAAAAAATATACCATACAACTGAAAAAAGATTATTTTGCAAAATATGGAGTCTATTACAGAGTTTACAAATGGTTGCACACAGAGAATATCTGTCTGAGTGATGCCCAGCCCTAAGGGACACATCAAGAGTGGAACCTCTACAACTAAGCCTCATGGAACAGAGTGGGACAGAAGTTAGAGAGAATACTAATATATCCCTCAACACTCACCAGCAAGGATTCTCATACAACAGAGTGTTATGCACCCAGAAGGCCACACTGGCCAAGTTTTAGAGAATGAGAGGCTGAAGAATGCATATCCCTGGATGGGAATGTATTTTCAAGGTCAACCCGTTGTTGCATTGTTTATAGAATATACCAAATTATTCTTCAGAGTAGCTGTATCATATCACATAACCAGTGTGTTAGTCATTTATTTTGTTGTGTGACATACATGAGCAAACCAAAAACTAAAATATTTATTTTGTGTTTGTCTTGGGGTAGTAAGAGCCTCAAAAATGCTTAGAGGCAAGAATACTTTTAC
>NW_008360332.1:1006861-1007603 GCF_000622305.1 Nannospalax galili | reverse complement strand
AGAGAGAGAGAGAGAGAGAGAGAGAGAGAGAGAGAGAGAGAATTATTTAAACATTTGGTAGAGTGCTCTAAACTTAGAATGATTTCTTTCAGTGAAGTTTTTAAAACAGTAAGTTTACTTAATAGTATAAGAATATTGATATTATTTAACATTTGGTGAGTTTTTGTAATTGTATTCTTCAGGGAATTTAATCTGTGTTGTCAAATTTTCATGAAGCATGTCATATATTTTGAGTATATTTTTCCTCCCTGGACCTGTACTATATTTTCTCCCATGGACAATTTCCTTATATTTCATGTCGTGCATGTGTACATGACTTTATGGACATCTGTAAAATTTTGGGTTCAAAAATGAGAGAAAACCCACAACAATTATTTTTTCCAGAGGCTGATTTGACCTCTTAACATAAATATCTCTATTTTCATCATCATTTGTGAACAGTGCTGCATTAAACATTGATGTGCCAGTCTCTGGTATGACCTGGGTATTTGTCTAAAAGTCTCCAATAAACTCGTAGAGTGATTATTAATACATCCATTCACCTCTATATCTGTTGGGTCTGTAGTGATGCTCCTTGTTTATTTCTGATTTTGGTCTTTTTTTCCCAGTTAATTATTTATTTAATAACCACATACTCAGAAGTAGCATTTCATTACAACAGCATTGACATATTCAATAAAAATTTTCTGAGCTAAGATGTATCTTTTTCAAAATTGGCTGTAAATTTTTAGGTTTACAGTTG
>NW_008360332.1:1006107-1006838 GCF_000622305.1 Nannospalax galili | reverse complement strand
TACTCCAGAGCAAGAGTACATCTCTTTCACAAGTGGCTGTAAGTTTCTAGGTTCACAGTTGAATTAACACAGTTGTACAATATTGAACTCAGTATAAGCCCTATAAGACATAAAATTGAATGAGTTTTTAACTTTTAAAAAATATCTCCATTTCATTATTAAAATACACAGTTTCATACAGAAAAATTCATTTTTAATGCAATTAACACTAAGACGTTTGCACATGTGTTTCTAATCTCTATATATCTGATTATTACTAGTGACAATCAGTTACTTTCTGAGCTCCTTGGCATATGAGCATGTATATAAAGTCATCAGGTATATTTCAATGGTAATGTTTTTCATAAATACTAATTAACAATGATGTAAATTTTTATGCTTTTTACTCAAATATAATTCATTTTTTAAATTTGTTTTTTGTGTGTGTGTGTGTGTGTATAACACACAGAACATCCCAAACCATCTCATTCAACTATACATCCACTTCCCAGATAGCACCTTCCCATAGCCTCCCTCCCCCGAATAGTGCCCTTATACTCTGATATCCCTGCTATGGTCTGATGTGTTGTCGGCACCCCCAGCCATTCCCCACTACTTGCCCTTCTGGTGAATCTAGTCAGCCTATCTAGAGGTCTTTGTTTTAGGAGGGTCAGCTGTTCCTCATCTAGCAGCAATCAGTTGTCAATATTCCTTTAGATAAGACTGGGGTCTGCTGTTCATTTTCCCAGTTC
>NW_008360332.1:1004746-1006011 GCF_000622305.1 Nannospalax galili | reverse complement strand
CACCCCAGCCAATCCCCACTACTTGCCCTTCTGGTGAATCTAGTCAGCCTATCTAGAGGTCTTTGTTTTAGGAGGGTCAGCTGTTTCTCTTCTAACAGCAATCAGTTGTCAATACTTCTTTACATAAGATTAGGGTCTACTGTTCATTTTCTCAGTTCTATGCTGGGTTACTATTTGGGGGTCCCTTTGTTCACCCTGGCCAACAACTCAAAATAAGGTATCTCCTATCTGGCATTGTTGTTATGTAGCCTTTAGCCATGCATACTGACTCTTAAGAAATTATATTGACCCCTTTAATCTTTGGTTATGCTTTCCTTTTGGATGTTTAAGGCCATACAGTTGGCCCTTTAGTTGGCCCAGATAAACCAATTTATTTTTATTCTTTTAAAGTTGTTTGAGGACCTGTTCCTCAGGGGTCACATGGGCTTGGGTGGAGCCCCTGGTTCCTTTCTTTTATCAGTTTCACCTATGAGAAGATGGTTCCTCAGGGGTCACATGGGCTTGGGTGGAGCCCCTGGCTCCTTTCTTTTATCAGTTTCACCTATGAGAAGATCAGTCAAAGGTCCTGCTCGACCATGGTTGGCTTCGTTTGGAAGTATGGAGGAAATGATCCCTCTGTGTTGACCCTCCTCTTTGTAGACTGGATACTGGTTCAAGTCCATCTGGTTGGGTCTCCTCAGCCTTCTTGATCAAGAGGACAGGTGACCCACCACCATTACAGGACATTTTGAGAGATGCTTATAGTCCCCTGGAACTGGTCGACCTAGGAGGGAAAGGAGCAAAAACTGTCCTTTATGTCCCTCTTACCAAATTGGTTTAGGCCTCAAAGTATGTCTGTTAAACATCGAAGAAGGTTAGTTCCACCAGTCTGGTACTTTTAATTATTGTGTGCCATGCTGATAAATCTTGGGCAAAGACCAATTGTTCTCAGATAAACCTTGCCTAGACATATATTTCTTGATCTGGTATGTGTAATTTGTCAGTACATTGTTGGAAGAATATGGTTCTCTCTGGTTTTTAAAACTAGCTAGGCATTACTTATCTCTCACATTGTCTCGCCCCTCCATCATGGTTTCCCCACTTAAGGTGCCCCATTTTCCCCCTTTCTCTCTTAGTAATACCCTTCTCCTATGGTCCTACCGCTCTTGAGCTCCTTCTTTCCCTTTATCCCCTACATTCTTCATAGACCCTTCATTCCCCCCTCCCTTAAACTAACCCAACTTTTATCCATACTCCCTTTTTAAGGCCTGTTTCCTATTATTCTT
>NW_008360332.1:981634-1004300 GCF_000622305.1 Nannospalax galili | reverse complement strand
TCTGGCTTCTTCCATGCTGAACAGGGACTCAGGGTGAGGCAATTGGAGCACTCCTTTGGTGGGCCTATTTAAAGGACTCCCAAATTGCATAACTCTGATCTGTTAGGGGAAAAGAAATTTTTTTATTCATTCCACTAAATGCAGTATTTAAAATTTATATTAAAATTGATATCTTTGAAAAATAGATGTTTTAGGTATATTCTTCAATTGACTTTTGGATTTAATTTCTACTTTGATTCAATTTTTATTAAATAATATTCCATATGATTTAACAAGTGTTTGTGTTTTTGAAGGATGTTCTAAGGCCTACATAGGACAGTTATCCACCCACACTTAAAAATAACTTGAATATTGATTTCTAGAAATGTCAGTGAGCTTCTTTTGAGTGATAGATGTTATTGTGTTGAGTGTCTATATTTTTGATAGTTTCTATCCAGTTACCTTTTCAACTGCTGAGAAACAAGTGTTGGGTGTTCATAACTGTAATTGCTGACTTGCAGATTTATCACTTTAAGTTCAGCAATGTCATTTTTTAAAATCATGTTTTCATTGATTCTTTGAGAATTTCATAGAATGTATTTTCTTCTTCCTCATAACCCCTCCCCATCTACTCTCAGACTCACGCCCCCCATTTCATGTCATCTTTTCTTTTTCTTAAAGCATATCAAATCTAATTTCTGTTCCCCAAATGATCTTGGGTGTGGGTTCATATCTGGAGCCTGATCAACCTACCTGGTATCATACACATAACAGAATTGCCTCTACCACTCACAGCAACTAACAGCCACTAACTAGGGCACCTCCATGATGGGCCCTATTGGATTTGGGCTTGTAAAAGCGCATCCTGTCACAAGTGCTGTGAATTTATATGTGCAACTGCTCTGGTGTGGAAAACACTTCTCCCTTGTAGTCATTCACCACCTCTAACTTTTACAATAATCAGACCTCCTTTTCCTCAATGACCCCTGAATCTTAGGGGGAGAGTGTGTGATATTGGTTTTCCCTTTCGGGCCTAATACTACACAGCCACTTATTTTCTGTATGTTGACCAGTTGCCACCATCTGCTGTGGAAAGAAACTTCTCTGGCGAGAGTTGAGAGATGCACTAATCTACAAATATGAGAATAAGTCATTAGGACTCAGTTTAATACTGTGTCCTTTTAGTAGGATAATAGTAATATGTTCTGCCCTACATCCTGTGTCCTGTCTAGCCACAGGCCCTTGGCCCTGAAAAGAGAATCAGGTATGGACTCCATCTCAAATGATGAAATGTAAACACCTGAGGAACAAGTTATGAAATGTTCAGCATCTTTAGCCATCAGGGCAATGCAAATAAAACTGTTTTGAGATTTCAACTTATCCCAGTCAAAATGGCTATGATCCAAATAGCAAGCCATGGTGGTGCTGGTGAGGATGCAAGGAAAGGGGAACACCTATTCGCTGTTGGTGGGAGCATAAGCTCAAGCAGTTACTGCAGAAATCAGTGTGCTGGCTCCCGCAAATGGTTAGAAAGAGATCTACCAATGTCATTTTTAAGTATTTTACACTTCTGTTCTTTGCTCCATTACCAATTTGCATTGCTATGTATTCTGTTAATATCACATTTTAGCTACTTGGTAATGTTCTGTTTTGGGTTGTTCCGCTATGAATTTTACTTTTGCTAATATTACTGTATCTACTCCTAGATATTTAAGTGAATATTTGTATATCATTTGTCCACTAATATAATCCTAATGGTCAAAGTTATCATAGAGATAGTAAAAACTAAGCTACATGAGAAAGTTGCATGGTCATTGTTTCACTAGAAGCACCACCTTTCTTAGTACCTGTGCTTGTCAGTGTTGAAATATATAAAGACATGTTTACACTAATAAGATCTAATTCAGAAGTCAGAGGAATGTTACGTAGGAAGTGGAAATGAACAATTTGATGGTGAGTTTTAAAAATTTGTTTATAATTTTTATGTCCATGTGTGTGCCTACATTAGTTTTTGTGTACTATATGCATGCAGAAACACCCCGAAGCCAAAAGAGGGCATCAAAGGGCCTGGAACTGGAGTTACAGGTGGTTGTTACCCACTGTGTGGGTGTTGGGAACCAAACCAGGGTTCTCTGCAAGAGCAGCAAGTACTCTTAACCACCGAACCATCTCTCTAGCCTCTTGGTCAATTTTTAATGTCAAATTGTTTGGATTTGAGACAGACCTCGACATTTAGTAAAGAATCTGAAAATTGACCTGTTCTGATGTTTTTCTAGTTCCCTGTCTAGAACTTGTAATGCTAATTACTCTTGCCTTTACTTCTCGCTCTTTTCACAATAGCGAAGAGATGGGAGCAACCTAAGTGTCCCTCAACTGACAAGTGGTCAACAAAAATGTGTTATATTTACACAATGGAGTTCTATTTAGCAGTAAAGAAAGATGAAATAGGCGTGGTAAGAATAGGAGGTAGGAATTGGCTAGGCAGTTAGCGTAAAAAGACCCCAAAGAAAACTAGCCAGTTTCTTGGCTAAAAGTCCCAATGTCCTTGGGCCTGTTAGCAACATACTCTGTTCCAAAGGCCAAAAAATGTCAAAAATATTTGGGAGCTTGTTTCTAATCCTTAAAAGATTTCAGGATTACCTCTTCAGAGGGGTGAGTGTTGGTTGGGAGGGAGTGGGCATGGATTTGATCAAAACACCTTATATACATGTATGAAATTCTTAATCGAGTTTTTGTAAAAATTTTTTTAAAAAACGAATTTTCTTCAATGGATTATTGTTGATTTCTCTGTGCTATGAATCCTGAAACAACCCAAAAATCCAGAGAAGCAGCTCAAAATATCACCTTCTATGCTATCTCATAACAAGTAATAACAAATTATCTGATACTTCATAATATTCCGACTTATTTTGCTTAAGTACGAAACTTAATTTTATTGATTTTAAACTTGCAGATTTAACATGATGAATTCCAGAGATTCCTTTTTCATTTTTTATTTTATTTTTTTAAATTTTTGGTCCTTTTGAGGCAGGGTCTCCCTGTATCTCCTGTAGCCTCAACTGTCTTGGAGCTCGCTATGTAGATAGACCAGGCTGGCCTTCAACTCACAGTGATCCACCTGCCTCTATCTCCAAGTGCTGAGATCAAAGACCTGCACCACCACACTCAGCTTAATTCCAGCACCACTGTGCTTAGCTTAATTCCAGAGATTCTTAAATTATTACAAATGACTAAGATTTAGTCTAGTATCTGAACTCAGTAATTCATTATATCTGAGTGAATTTTTAAAAATATTTTTATTTATTATTTTGATTTTATGTGTATGACTGTATTGCCTACATGTATGTAAGTGCACCCATGCCATGCAATGCCCATGGAGATTAGAAGAGGCCATTTGATTTCCTGGGAACTAGAGTTACGGATGCTAGTTATCTGCCATGTAGGTGCTGGGAATGGAACCAGGTTTTCTATAAGACCAATCAATGCTCTTAACCACTGAGCTGTCTCTACAGCCCCAAACAAATTTTAAGATAGTTAGATTGCTAGTTCCTTTCCTGGCACAGTATTCAATATTTTATAAGAATATATTTTACCTGTTAATCATGACATTTTAACATGTGATAACATGTTACCATTCAAACAGCAATTTGCTGAGTTTTGTTCTTTTTGGTGAATATAACAGGGGCTTATAATTACTTTCAAAATTAATATTTTTCATTGTACTTTATTTCTTTAAGTTTAAATAGCAATTTTCTTACTGTTTTAATATAAAAATATATATTAAGTTATCCATGACAACTCCTTCAAATACATTTTGAATGTATAACTGCATACTTGAAGACACTTAAATTAATCCATCTATATTATTTTCTTATCATGATAGGAATGGGTACAAATGAAGTGACAGTCTTTGTTTTATAAAAAATGTGGAGAGCAATTTTATTGCTCTATGCATTGAATATAATTATTTTGTAATTGTCATAATTATTTGATTATTTAGTATTAATTTTGGTGTGTTTTGTTCTGCTTCATTTTAAAAGAATTTACATCACCTTCAGTATACTCTAGGTCCATTCCTTTCAGAGTCCACAGGGAAGAAAAGCACTTTAAAGAGCAGACGACTGGACTATTATCCGGCACCTGTGATGAGTCAGTCACGGCAGACACACAGGGAATCATGTCTGCTCCAGGTAAAGCAGAAAGGAAAAATGTGGTTTTCCCAAGGCTGCCTGCAGACACAAACATTTTCCTGGCTCTGAACTGAACAGAGATTTTAACATGTGGTTTCTTATATTATGAGCATTGAAGGGGCATAATGGTTGATGTCTGCAAACAATTTTATGAAAAATAGACATTGCTCAGTTGTAGGCTTAATGTAAAAAGTAATTCAGTGAAGACCTCACTATGGGGACTGAGTTACAGATGTCCAGAAAGAGTGTTTCCTGAAAAACTAACCTGAAAATGGATAGAGCTTAGAGAATCTGGAGGAAGAGATGATCAACTTGTCCAAAGACAGGTTCTCTCAAGTAGAAGTCTCAAGGGAACCTTTGCCAAACACTGGATGCTGTCAGTTCAGAGCTCTCCAGTTTCTAATATTTATTTAACTAATTAAATTTGAGGACCATTCTTTGGTTTGTTAATTTTTGACCAAAAATATTTTCAAAATATACTCACACACACACACACACACACACACACACACACACACACAAAGGAGAAGAGGAAGCACCTAGGTTAAAAACCGGTGCATTTGGAAAAAAAAAAAACAAAACAGGTATTTTGCAAATTCAATTCCAAATGATAACTGAAAAGAATAACAATATCTGAATTGTTCAGTACTGTAGTTGTCTGTGCTGTAGTAGTGATTGTACTCTACATGTGCCATCCATAAACTGAGAGAAATTTTTTGTTCTTCTTTGCCTTTTTTATAGCAGTAATAAAGACAATTTACTTTGTTACAATGCATTAAATACTATCTAATATGACTCAATTGTTTGGTCACTTGTGAGTCAATATCTAAAAATACGCAGTAGCTCTGTTTTCCTATAACTGATGCTGTTTTAAATCACTATTACGCAGAAATGCTAGGCTAAGTTGACTTTCTCTTTTAGAAATAAAATAGTGAAGTTCAGGAAAACAACTAGAAAAATTTTATCATTTTTACTAAAAATATAATTAAATATAAAATAGGCTGAGTAAATAAAACCTATTGCTGAGCAAATATTAACTAAAATAAATATAGTTGATTCTTTATGGGGATATAAAGGTTTTGAGAGAAATGCAGGCAAAAACATTTCCTGGGCTTTAAAGAAGGGTTATGATTTCATAATGTGTTGGTTCCAGAGCAAACAGTCCAGGAGCTCAGCACTGTTTCTCGCTCCTCTCCTACTTCAGGGTCTGGGTATCTGCATCCTGGAAGCAGGTCCACCACGGGGTTGTGGAGTTCAAGTGTTGAAAGTGGAGGAATCAAGGCATTCTTCCTCTTCCTTCTAACTGCCCAGTACCGGGAGAGCAGTGAGATTTAAGGGCAGCTGTGCAGGTTCCTTCTGCCCACCTGTTTAGTTTCAGAGGTTAACTGTGATCATTACTGCCAGTTTAATGTGTCTCCTACAACTTCTGGAATTCTGCAAAGCTAGTAAATCTTGAAATTGTGTACGGTCTTTCCTGACTTATATGTCATTAAATTCTTGCACTAGAAAATTCCCCAAATGACATTACTTCCTCTTTTTCCTAAGAAAATAAGGATTCTTACTATACTTTGGTTCAGAGAATGACTAGAGAGTCCCATTAAGAGTTTCTGGTAAAGGTCTTGCCACAGACACACCAAGTTGAATAGCTATTTGTACGCCTAATAAGGAAATCAGGCTGAGCGATCATGCTTAGAGAACAGAAAAACAGTTGAACGCATTGAAACACACAAACTTAAAAATCACTCTCCTGTGGCCATCCAACTATAAACCCTGCAGCTGAGGAAAGCTTGCATTTGAGGAAGGAAAAGGTATTACATGCAGTAGTTAAACCTGTGACCCACAGCCATGCCCAAGAGTCCACACTCCACCACCTGACTAACACTTGTGGTCTAAGTTGAAACATTGCACTGGCCAAGGGTCAAGAAGACAAGCACTGTTGCCCCTCTGTTAGGCTTGGGTGATGGGGTGGTGAGGAAAACTCCACCCACTAGGACATAGGTCATGAAGATTTGTCTTACATTCAGTTCTTGGCCAATTACAGTCAGCTCCCATACAAATTAGAAACCAAAGGTATCTGTATGTTAGCAGTGCTTTAACATGCAGCTTCTAGACCTGCCCTCAAAGTATTCAGTTCTTGGCCAATTACAGTCAGCTCCCATACAAATTAGAAACCAAAGGCATCTGTATGTTAGCAGTGCTTTAACATGCAGCTTCTAGACCTGCCTTCAAAGTACTGGAATACTGCCTGTCTTAGAGTCTCCTTAGCATCTCTACTCTCAAGATTTATGAAGATACTTTCACTTGTGAGTACTTTCACTTGTGAGCAATTTATCTGACCACCAGCCTAGGTAGGCAAAAGACCATCTCTACCACTGTTTCATGACCTTACTCAGCACTCAGATATGGCTCCATCAGCACTCATGTATGCATGAGGTTCCATATCCACCCCAGCACCAAGCAGAGGCCTCCAGGGAACTATACTCATGTTTCATCCTGCCACACCCCCAAGCTGTAGCAAAAGCCTAAATATTCCCTTGAGATTGTAAAGGTCCTGTGTTGTGAAGACCAGGTACACCTCTGCTTGGCTTCAAAACAGCCAGCCAAGTAACTTACCCTCAGTAGCTCAATCTTGAAAGTCATACTGTGCAATAAAACTCCATTCAATGAGGTGAGCATGGGCTACTCAATTCATGTCTTGGCTCTGGATTTTGGTATGGAGCTGGTGAAATTTAATTCAGGATATGGGACAGCTTCAGTTGTGAACTTGACACACCCGAGAAGACAGAACCTCGGCTGAGGCATGTTCTCTATCACACTGAATTGTGGGCGTGTCCATGAAAATTTTTCTTGATTGTTGATTGATGTGAGAGAACCCAGACCACAGTGGATGGTGCCACCCCTGGGAAGGTGGTCCTGGGTTGCACAGTACAGCAGGCAAGCCTTGGGTCAGAGAAGCAAGCCCCGAAGCAGCATTCCTCAGTGGTCTCTGCTTCAGCTCTTACTTCCAGGTTTCTGCCTGAGTTTCTACCCTGTCTTCTCTTAAGGATGAATTGTTATCAGAATGTATAAGTCAAATGAATGCTTTCCTCCCAAAATTGCTTTGGTCACAGTGTTTATCTCAACAATAGAAAGTAAACTATGACACAGGGCAAACTAAAGTCATGTTCCCATTTCTAGGCTAGCCTACAGACATGGTCTCTGCAACAGTCCCAACACCAGGCAGAGACACATGCCCCACACAGACAGACTAGTATTCCCATCATCTCCTGTGGCTGACTGTAATAGTCTTTGTCCACAAGTTTATAACAACAATAGACTGCTCAAAGAAGCAGGGGCTTTGGTCCTACTTCAGTTCTGGGCTAAGCTTTCCAGGCTGTGTGATCAGGTTGTGACACAGGTTGCCAACCTAGGTGGCCACAGACTGTATAGGACCCAGGAACAGTCTATCAGTGAAAATCTGCTCTTTGGTGGGTGAAATTTTGAAGTTCCCGACCACAGGCTAGTGACTAGGTAAGTTGAATCTTAGAAGATGGACTTCTCTGTTGAGGTACCTCCTGGTTCATTTGAACATCGAAGCACATGACCCTACAGCAAATTGGTGTTGGATACCCTCTAGTGATGAGACAGTGATAACAAAAACATCAGCAAAGCAGTCCCGGGCTGAAATGCCCATTCAAAGCAAAAATGGTGTAAGTGAGCTTATGATGCCACACAGAACGTCAGAAGGATAATTATAAACAAGGGAACATTAGGAAGACTGGCATGAATTTAGTTTCCTGTCCTTCAATTCGCAGATCGTGTAAGCAAACCAACAAATATCAAAGAACATTCTGAAAGTATGACCTAACAGTCAAAATAACATGCAAGAAACTGATCAGACAGTAAAGATTAAAAAACTCTCAGACGGGTGCAATGATGAGAGCTGTTACAAAGGTACTCACTGAGCTCGAAGAAAACAAAGTGATTCTCCAACAGAGGACAATCTTTAAGCAGTAGACGGAATTAAGATCTCAAGCAGCAAGGGGCTCAAGCAGCGGTTAAGAACACCGGTTGTTCTTGCAGAAGACCCGGGTTCGAATCCCAGCACCCACATGGTAGCTAAAAACTGTCTGTAACCCCAGTCCCAGAGGATCCGACAGCCTCTTCTGACCTCCGTGGTCATTGCACGACCACCGGTACACTTACCTCCATGCAAGTAATACACGCATACACATAAAATAAAAATAATAAAAACAATTAAAAAGAAGAAATCAAGCAGCAATCTTTGAGTTGAAAAATACATAGGTGAAACAAAAATACAACATAAAAGATCAATTCCAGGACGAATCTACTAGAAGGGAGGATTAGTGAGCTTGAAGACTGGCTCTCTGAGAATACATATAGGAGAAAAGAGAAAAATTCAATGATGAAGAAGAAAGCTTACAAGATCTGTAGATAGTGTATAAGAAAAAATACTCAGGTCGTTGGGCTAAGAGAATTGAAAAGACCCAGTGGCAGAAAATTTATTCGCAGAAATAAAAACAGAATTTTCCAAACCCAGACAAGGACTTCAGCATCCAGTCATAGGAGAGCAAAATGTCACTAGTGAGATTTAATTCAGTCAAGTCTACACCAAGACCTCATCAGTCTCCCAAAGAGAAAAACGAGAGAAATTTAAAGGCATAAGAAAAAAGAAATCCAGAACACATAAAGTTCATTTCAATTAACTGTATATTTTTTAGAAGAAACCTCAGAAAGTAGTGTGAGATCCAACATTCAATGGTGATGACAAAGTCGAAATCCTTAATAGTCAAAAAAATAAAAAAGGAATCAAAACACTACTCAAACAATCATTAAGCTACAAGGTACCAAGTAATCAGTGCTAGAGATGGAATTCACTTGTTTTTATGTAAGTAGACTTCTATACATAAAAGAACTATCACCGAATCCCATAGAGAAGTATTGTTTATCATGTGTATATTGGATCGTCTGAACTGTGTGTTAGATTCTATGATGGCAGACATTTTATGCTGTTTGTGAGTTCATAAATGTTTTAAGTGTGTAAGAATAAGTAAATTCATAATCAAGAGTAAAGTGGATTGTACCAGGAGATACTTACAGATGTCATAAATTATCTTCTTCCTATAGCACACCTAATTACACTGTTTTCCAGGACAATTTTAATGTCTGTATATTTATATTTCATGATTCAAATCAAAGGAACATGTTCCACTTTTTCATGCTTTGTAGGATGTACATTTGCCACTTTTACATGAGGCCCACTAGAATATTATTACCTCATGTTTACTCTCTATTCCCTACTTTTCATTCTTTTATTGATGAATTTTCTGCATGGTTATAGAGAATAATAGAGAAAAATATAGAGAACATAGGTCTCTGAATCACTGGTGTCAGGATAGCAAAGTAGGAGTTCTAACAACCAGAATTCCCGGCTATGTGAAACTTCAGGAAGCATCTGTCTGCGAAATGGAAAATACAAATGAGTAATGACAACGATCAGGTCCGAGCCTGATCAGATGTGCTAGCTTTCCAGAGCTGCCGTAACATAACTACCCACTTTTACATTCAATCATCATTTCTTGTCTCAACATGATGGGACCTGGAAATCCAGAACAAAGGTGTCAGCAGATGCTCCATAGCCCTGATGCCTCTGCTTCGGGCCATTCTGCAAGTCATTCTTCAACTGTTTTGAAAGATGACACATGTTCACTGTCAAGATGTTCTGCTGTCCATTTCCTGCTCATAGAATGCCTTAATCCCACCTCTGTCTCCTTCATGTTTGTGGGGTTTCTGCCATGATGATGGAGTGGAGCCAGGACCACTATTTGACCTCTCCAATAAGTGTTGGACAGATATACCCCAGCTGTTCTCTAAGAGCAAGCATTTCTTCCCATCCCTTCCCTTCCCTCCCTGCATCTCTCTTCCCTCCCCTCTTCTTTTATCTGTTCTTTCCTTCGGTTCCTTTCATTTTTCCTTCTTTTCTTTCTTTTTTATTCTTTTGCAAGATAGACAAGTATTTTCCAAATGTTCAGGTTCCAGTTCTTATTTTCTTTCTTTTAAACACATTTTTATGTGTCTGGGTGTTTGTATCTATGTTCACCACCTGTGTGCCGATTCTTGCAATGACCAGAAAAAGGGGACTGGAGAGATGGCTCAGCAGTTAAGAACACTGGTTGTTCTTACAGAAGACCCGGGTTCGAATCCCAGCACCCACATGGCAGTTAACAACTGTCCGTAACTCCAGTCCCAGGGGATCTGACAGCCTCTTCTGTCCTCCATGGGCATTGCATGACACAGGTGCACTTAACTACATGCAGGCATAAAATAAAAAGAATAAATAAAATATTTTTTCAAGAAGACAAGAGGAAGGCATTGGACCCTCTGAAGCATGAGTTACAGGTGGTTGTGAGCTGCCTGATGTGTGTGCTGAGAACTGAACTTTGGTCCTCTAGAAGAATAGCACGTGCTATTAATCACTGAGGCATCCCTCCAGGCTGTAGCTCTTGTTTTCTTAATCATTTGGCTTTCTTAATTACTGGTTCATCATGTTTTTATCCTCTCAAATTTACTATGAGCTGCAATATCCATGTTTTGCTTGAAAACCCCATAAGCTAAATAGCCAAGTTCATCACTTGCAAGTTCTACTTTGCAACCAAGCTTAGAACAAAATTCTACGAACAATTATTTTTGCCCTTTTATAACCAGAGTTGTTTTCTATAGGAGAGCCCCAAAGTCTGTTCCTCATTTACATATGAAAGCATCTACAGCTGTCATATTTTTACATGAACTATCTCTTGAGGTAAATCAAGGTCTTTAATCAAGTGCATCAAAATCTTTCTGTTCTTATACTCTATCCTAAACTCACTCCATATTTTTAGGTATTTGTTAAAAGTGGCAACTTACTTTCCACTATCAAAAACGTCTGATATTTCTATGGTTTCCATTCAAAAATAACAGAAGCTAAATATCTTAAAACTAGGAAAAAAATATCTCAGAATTTTGGAAACTGCAAGTCTGAAATAGATGAACATAGGGCTATGCACATGGTGAAATCTCTAAAGGAGGATCTGTTTCAAGACTTTTTCTTCTGCTGCTAGTCCACAGTTATTGGTGTTCCTGAACTGGTACAAGCATCACTCCAACCACATGTGTGAAATTATAATTTTGTGTGAGTGTGTGCATCTTTTCCACTCGTTTAAGCACCCTGGTCTTATCAAGGCAAACCATAATTAAGTATGATGCCATCTGATTGCATTATCAAAGACTTAATTTCAAATGAGGTCATGGTCACATGTGCCACGGTATGGACTTCAACCTTTATTCTGTGAAACTCAATTCAACCCACAACAGAGGTCAAACATGGAAGGCCTAATGCTGTCGATTTTAATGACATGACAGTGATTGGTGACTTTGAAGAAGGTAATTCTTAAATGCTATGCTATCTGAAAATGCACTGTATTATGTAATTACCAAAACAGGAGTGTATCACAGGATTCTTTATTATCATCCTATTAGGCAAAGAATAGCCTGATATGTTACTCTTGCTTGGTCAATGTGCATCCATCACTGACCTTTATTATGGCGTTACAATTTTAGAGCCTCACAGAGAATGAGTAGGATGGTTGTGTCTAGAAATAGTGATACATTCTAAACTGATAGTTGTGGCTGGAAAAGACACAATTTAAGAGCCTTTGATAGTTATTTTGATAGCTCCTTCTGATGTCCAATGAGCTAGCATTTAGTTGAGAGATTAGGCTTATCCTGAATAACTTCAGAAGATTGAATTAAATTGAATGTAGGCAAAGAATACTTCATCTCAATATGGGAAAGAATTTAATCAGTTGAGGTTCCTGCAAATTAAATGTGCTTATTTAAATGATAGCAACTTTTCTGTGAATGGAGAAGCTCCAACAGAGGCTAAATGACTGAAAATCAGAGTTGTTATAAAGGAAATTATCTGTCAAGTATAAAAAGTAAATTATATTTTCTTCAAGTTCTCCCAAGCTATATATTCTTTATTTTTTATTTTAAAAATTCAGATGGCTCTTGAGGCTATTTTAGCAGCAGAAATGTGATAATAGATATAGAAATGGATGTATATTACTTTCTGTGTTCTGAATTGATAACAAATTATCTCAGAAATAGAAAAATGATTCAAAATTATAGGGTTCTATTAATATAATTTCTCACATTATAAATCATTTCCTATTTACTTCCTATAAAAATGTAATGCACGTAATAATTAAAATATTAGTCAGATAGAGATACAACAGTGTTCTAAAGTCAATACTTTTTCATACAAATAGTTTTAAAACTGGGAAGGAAAGGCATCTTGTTTATTAAAATAATCACTAATATTTCATATAGATACGTAATTTATTTTCATAGACTCCATCGCATTCCCGTCTCCTATCCCTCCCACACTCCCTTGGGAACACTTCTTGCCAGCATGCCGCCCTCCTCCTTCCGTGCCTCTATTTTTTGGTGTTTCCATAACCTACTGAATTTAATTATCATTGCTTCTCTGTGCATAGGTGTGGTGTTATTTACTGAAACATGGAAATTGACCAGTGGCTAGACCCCTGGTGAAAATTACTTCACCTCCCCTAGTAGCTATTAGTTGCTGAACTCCTCAGAGGCGGGGTCTCATTGTGGTGTTGGGGTCTCATTGTGGTGTTATTTACTGAAACATGGAAATTTACCAGTGGCTAGACCCCTGATGAAAATTACTTCACATCCCCTCGTAGCTATTAGTTGCAGAACCCCTCAGAAATGGGGTCTCATTGTTCCTCCTCCATCCCCATCCTTACTAGAATGTTGACAGGCTGGATCACGTGGTTGATTACCCCAGGAGCATTCCTGCCACTTTCACCAGTGGTACAGTTGCCTAGAAGGTCAGTATTGTACCCCTCAGGTCTATCTCTAGTTAAGACCATTGATAAAATCTCTCCCCCAGGCACCCACTGGATTGTGAAAACTAGCAAGCAGAGTGAAGAGTTCTGTCAGTCACTGCTTTATTCTCCTCAACAAATGTGGTGTCTTTGGGGGTAGTGTCTTATCATCTACTTTTGGTGGGTAACCAAGAGCAACGGCAAAAGACTATGTTTGTTGTTTTGGAGGCTCTAGGACGTGCTTGGTCAACATTTGATAGGAAGGTGTCGACATCTTGTACTGGGATTTTCATGGTTTCTGTGAAGAATATAGTCCACAAATAAAATTTCTTGTATTTAAACTCCTTTAAATTGTATTTTTAAATTTGCTTACAAAGTAGTGGGTATGCATAGGCTTTTCATAAACAGTTTGGGCAAACCCACTCCTCATTGCCTTCTCTTCTCCAACTCTTAGACCCCATTCCAAGAAGGTATCATTTTTAACTTTCTGCTAAAATTGTTCCTTGTCAAGATCCATACAGGTTACTGGGGAGAATGCCAGATCTAAGTGGAAACAAAAGGGCTTTGAAAGCTAAAATTAGCAAAATTACATAATTCAACATTAGCATAGCAAACACTCAGGAGCATTTCTGTATGTAAGAACAGGGGAGTCCATTCACAACATCATCTCAGAATGAGTTTCTGCTGTAAATGTTAATATTGAAGCCTTGGGAATTCTTTATTGTTTGGTTAATACTATTGAGTAGCAACTTCCAAAACATAGTGCCTTAAAGTAACAGTGTCTCTGCATAAGCTTGAGGAATTTCATACAGGCCAGTGTAACTCAAACAAAGTGAGCTAGTAGAAGAACTGTGGTCAGTGTCTCAATGAAGTGGATATGACCATGTACAGCCATTCAGCACATAAAACAAATCAAAAGAAGGGAGAAGACAAAATAAAAACATAACAGACTAATTATAGTGAAAAGGATAAATAAACTACGAAGTATTTGTGATGTCAGAAGTACTTATACTGACCTAATTACACAGGTAAGTTGTCATATAACAAAACATGAAAATTTAAGGGATACAGTTTATATTAGCAGCATCTAACTGAAATTTCCAAACAAAACCACTAAAGTTTAAATACATGCAAAAGTAATGTTAGCAGTTTGGTTGTCTCTGACAATATGAGACAAAATGGAATTGTAGGGAGTATTCTGTTACATCTGAATTAAGTTTAAATTTAAAACAATATGAGACAGATAAATTATTGAAATAATTCTAAGTACATAATGTATGGTTATTCTTTATATTTTTTCACTGATAAGAAATCTAGTGTCAGAAATCTAGAAGAACTACTTTTTCCTTCTCACTCTGGAAAATACATTGTTCTTGGTTTATCTATACTTTGGATTTTTTGCATGCAGAAGTAGGAGAAAATATAAGGCTAACCCACTTCTGACAAGAGGTCTGGATGAGAGAGACGGCCTTGTAATTTTCTGGTGGAAAAGTGACTTTATATCTGAATCTATGTTAGCCATTCCCTTTCTGAACATTTTTTTGAGAAGAATTTGGGAATGATGAGGAAAATAATCTTTGCAACAAGCAACTGCTCATCTATAGAGCGTGTCTCATAAAGAAATTGAGAAAAACGTCAGCACCATAGGGAGACTGGCAGCCAGAGAGGAAGGAGGAAAGGCCAGCTACTCTGCCTGCCCTTTCCAGTCTCTGTGGGGCTTGTGAGTGCACACACCTGCTGTGCCCATTGTTTTGGTTTTTCTCTTGCCTTATTACAGAGCTGATGACTCAGTCAAATTCTCCCTCAAAGTGCATTTTAGCATTTTCTTCACTTCGAGTATTTTGTTTACATGATTGCTTGATTTCCACTTACCTTCATGTCTCCATCATACATGTTGATTTTATGGTTTTAGTCTCCACAGGCAAGCTACTGCTACAGGAGTCTGGTTCTTTTCCTTCTTTTGTTTGTTTTGAAACAGGGCCTCCCTGTAGCCACAGCTGACATGGAACTTGCTATGTAAACCAGGCTATCCTCAATCTAGAGATCTGCCTAGCTCTGTCTCCAGGGTGCTGGGATTAAAGTTTGTGCCATCACATCTGGCTCTTATTCCTATCCTTTCTACTGATACTATAAGAATTTCTGGTTTATCATCCCGATTACTGACTGAATTTCAAATAATGTCAGGTTTCTTCCTATATATAATCTGTGCAAAATGTTTTTATTATTTTAGAAACATTTTACCATCTTAAAAATTCATCTATATACTCTTTACATAATTTTTGTTCAACCATATTTTGAAAAGTCTTAGCCTGTGTTCAACTACTTCATAGTTGCTGGAGATCATGCGTGCATGAATTTTATTAAGATGCCTACAATCTGTTAGTGCACATCAGCATATTTCTTAACATAAATTATATCATTACAAAGCTCTTACACACTTTGAAAGCTAAATTAATTTTCATTTTGCAGAAATGTATGTAAATCCCTTCAACCTGCACTCTTCCTTTATACACAAAGGCAGATTCAAAAGTAGTATTTTCCATTATTAATGCAATTACTTTACCTGCTGCTTCTGCCACTCTCTATTTGGCTTGAGAGCTTAGAACTCAGCAAATGCCTCTAAGTGTCGAAGACATTTTATACTGAACACTTATTTACATGGCTTGTATCTTCAAGAAGAATAAATTTAGGTGCTTGAAAATGTTCTCTGAATTATATGAAGCAGTGTGTTAATTTCCTTATTCACCACTACATGGAGAACTTCCAAAATCTACTGTTTTCATTGTTTTTCCAAGATTTTGTTTTAAATTTTCTATTGCTATCCTTGGAAGACAAGAAATAATCATCTTTAGCTGCCTAATCCTGTCAGCAGAATGGAAATGCCAGAATCTACACAGAATTAATAGGCAATTGGTTGATCACAGTATTTTTTAAGATTTTAATTTTAATTGTGTGTGTGTGTGTGTGTGTGTCTAAGTTTCTGCACACAATACAGTACACTTCAAGGTCAGAAGACAATGTAAGTCCCCTAGAGCTGGAATTATAAGTGGTTGTGAATCTCCTGATGCGGGTAATGAGAACTGAACTCAAATTCCCTCCAATAGCAGTACAAACTTAAAAGAATTTTGTACTGATTACAGAATTTTAAACAATGCATTTTGAACACATTAAGCCTCCTCCCCTCTCTCAAACGCCTCCACAATACCCACCCCCACACACTTGTATTTCATGTCCTACATTATTACTTATTTATTTATTTGTTTGTCTGTTTTGGTTTTATTTTAAAAGCCTATTGATTCCCATCTCTGCCTCCCATGTGCTCCTGGGTGTTAGTCGCTGCTCTAGAGTCTGGCCAGTGGACCTGGGTGTGAGTCGCTGCTCTAGAGTCTGGCCAGTGGACCAGGAGTCACAGCAATAAGGAAACCTGACTCTCTCTCATAGCACCAATCAGCTGCCAATAAATTCTCAGATGGGCAGGGCTTCCTGCCCACCTCCCCCAACCAGGCTGGACCCCTGCATGCACAAATTTTGTGCACATTGGTCATAAACAGTAGGGATTCATATATTCAACAAGCCCGTGGTATCCAGACAACACCGTTTCCTTGTATTTACTTACACATCTGGCTGTTAGAATTTTTCCATCCCATCTTCTGCAGTAATCCCTGAGCTTTGAGAGGGGATGTGATATAGATGTCCCTTTTAAGTCTGAGCATTCTACAAACTCTCATTTTCTACATGTTGACTATGTGTGGATCTGGTTTCTGTTTTAACCACTATCTACCATAAGAAGAACATTCTGGGGGATGTAATAATCTATGCATAAAACAATAAATCATTGGGAGTCAGATTAATATTATTCTATCAGAGTGAGAATACTAGGTTCTCACCTAGGGCCTGTGGGTTTTTTTGGCACAGGTTTTCACCCTGAGAACAGTATAAGGTATGAACTCCCTGTTCTGAAGCAGGCTATAAATACAATTAGAAATTCATTGTTTACTCCCAGAATATTCATGACTCTATTGCACCATAGAACACATTTTGCCAAGCAGGTTGTCACTATAGCTCACAGAGTTCAAGCTGGATAAGGCTGATGATTATCTTTCTCTGCCAGTAACATGCATAGCACCTTCTAGTACCATGAAAGCTAGCTAGCAGAGACGTAGCTTTAAGGTCAATACCAGATTGGTTTCTTTATGTTTGTCATGTGACTCAGATATGCTGTGTCCTAGCAATAAGGTCCGACTGTTCAGTTCTGGTGAATAACCAAGGGCAATGCCAATACCCAGTATTGTTTGAGAATCTATGGGGTTTATGGCCAGCAATTCCTAAAGAGGGAGTCCATTCCTGGCACTGGGCTTTTTGTTTGCTAGTCTATTAAGGCCACTGAATCACTGTTGTAGGCTAACTATCCTTAAATTCTTTTCATATTACATATTCATTAAATTCTATTCATATTATTTATGAAAAGAATTTTAGGATAGTAACATGAAAAGAATTTAAGGATAGTTAACCTACAACAGTGGTTCTTGAGAGAGAGAAGTTTCTACAGTAGGTATTCACATGGCTTTTTTGTTTTTATTGCTTTTAAAGCAGTTTTATTGAATTTTTGTGATTTTCATACAGTATTTTTTATAGTATTAGATCCCCACTCCTATCTGTACCCCCCTACTGCCTACTGCCCCCACCCAACTTATTGTACTCTATTTTACACATATTTATATATGGCCTATAGAATCAAATTTGTGTCCTGAAATTTCCTTAAATGTGAGTTTATCCACTGGTGCCTCATTAACCTTAGAAAAGTCCCATCCTTGAAAGAGACTGTCTCCCTCTCCCTGCATCCAGTTGCTAAAAATTTCTTAGGGTGGAGTGTCTTACTTCCGCATGTCTATACTGAGATTTTTGTCTGGTTTGAGCACGCATGAGTCCTGTGCATGCTGTCACCATTGTTCTGAGTTCATAGAAGCCACTGTCCAGCTGCCTGAAAAACTCTGTGTTCTTGTGGATATCCACCACCTCAGACTCTTACAATCTTTATGTCCCTTTTTCTGCAGAGATTTCTGAGTCTTGGGAAGCAGAAGTTTGATATAAGTGTCCTATTTAGGAATGAGCAGTCTGCAGCCCCTTGTTCTCTACTTAAGCTTCCAGTTGTGGGTTTCTGTGTTATTCACAGAATAACACATTCTCTTATTTCTGCTGAATACTGTTAATTCATTTGCTTCACCAATGAATTTCTCTGGTGAGAGTTGAGATGCACTAATCTATAGTACAGCAATAAGGCATTAGGAGTCAGCTTAATACAACAATTATTTGATAGAAAATTGGTATTTGGGTCTCTCCTCTATGCCCTGTGACCTGTCTAGCCTCAGGTACTTAGACTTTATCAGTGCCCAGTATAGGCTCCAGTCTATGATGTGGACCTTAAATTCAATTAAAGAGTGGTTGGTTATTTCCATAATATTCATGCCACTATTACATAGGTGGACATATCTTGCTAGGCCAGTTGTTGTAGGTCACAGGTTTCATGCTGATAATTATTTTTTCCTTCTGGCAGCATGCTTATGCTTCACTCACACTTTGTATGGAATACTCAACATGAAGCCATTACATTTTACAATATGCTATTTATCTATATCTGTACATGTATGTATGTTTATCTGTGAGAATTTATATACACATGTATGGGTGCTTGTGTCTATGTACCTGCAGAGATCGGAAAGCCTCACAGATTTCATCCTCTATCACTCTCCACCTATTCCATCGAGGCAGGTCTCTCTGAACCTGTGGATTGCTTTTGTCTCAGTCAGTCTGGAAGCTAACAAGCTCTAGTGAACATCCTCTTTCTACCCACACCCCAGAACTGGAGTTATAGGCACACTTGGGACACCCAGCTATTACTCTGATGCTGGGATTTGAATTTCAGTTCTCATAATTTCACAGCACTCATTCCTAATTGCTCACTGAGAAATATCAGGTTCATTGATTTTTATAGTGTTACTGCTCTTTGAAAACCAAAAAGCTTGGCATTAGCTAATATTAAATATCACTAATGCTACAAATGTAAGGTATAATAATATCTAGCATGTTTACACAACTGGTGTATTGGGCTGGGGAGATGGTTCAGCTGTTAAGAACACTGGTTAAGAAGACTCGGGTTCAAATCCCAGCACCTACATGGCGGCTAACAACTGTCCACCTACATGGCGGCTAACAACTGTCCATAACTCCAGTTCCAGGGGATCCTACAGCCTCTTCTGTCCTCTGCAGGCATTGCACGACATGGGGGCACTTACTTACTTGCAGGCATAACACTCATACACATAAAATAAAAATAATCGATAAAATATTAAAAAAAATAAAACTGGTATATTGTATATATCTGCATGTGATATACTACCATAATTCTATATCATTATTATTATATTGGTCTTTTTGAGACACAGCCTCCCTGTAGCTTCCACTGGAACTCACTATGTAGACCAGGCTGACCTTGAACTCACAAAGATCTGCCTGCCTCTGCCTCCTCAGTGCTGGGATCAAAGATGTGCACCACCATGCCCGAAATGTTTTTTTAAGTGTATCTGGGCATGTAATAAAATATGCTAGTTTCAAATAGAAGAAACTAAAATTTGTGAAGATAAATTAATTAAGCTAGTCATGCTTTATATAGACAGAAATGAACTTTAAAAAGCAAAGATTTAGTACTTAGAATTTTTAAACTCTTGAGATTTTTTTCCTAATGTAATATGATACTTATTAAAGTCCTTAAATACATCTGCTAAATGTTCAGAATATGCAATTTAAATAGCTCTACTGCTGAAGTACCATGTAAGGGAATTAGATTAGTCCATTTAAAAATGTTCCACTGATCCATGAAATGTCTACACTTCTAATAGCAAGTTATTTATGGATCATTGCAGTTTGTTTTGCCTAAGCAACATGTTAGGATTCACTGGGTCTGATCCTACCTGGCTTATATATGAATGGTTCTATTAGGCAGCTTTCCCTTGCTTCCCTGAGATAAGGCAGCCTCAAGGGAAGAAGGGTTTATTATTGATCTTGGTTTAGTCCTTGATTGCTTGGCCCTATTGCTTTGATCTGTCAAACAGCGCATCCTAACAGCAGCACATGGTGCACAAAGGTTTTTTACCTCAAGAAAGCCAGTAAGCAAAGCAAGAGGAAATGCTCCAGGTCCCAATACCACCTTCAGTGGCATTCTTTGTCCACACAGTTTCCATTAGGCACCACCTCTTAGTTTCTATCTACTTCTAATAGCACTATAGCCGTCCAAACAGCCCTTCAACAAATGTGTTAGTGAGGGCCTTTTTACAACTTTATCCATGGCTAATAAACAAATAATTGTCTGCTCCTATTATAGATGCTTTAGGCATCGCTGTGATACAAAAAATGCTGAGGTTCTTTTTTCAGCATGGATATTTATATTTTTAATCAATATTTGAATGCTAGAAAGACAAGTGGTTAATACAAAGCAGAGCAATCTCTCTATAAGTATTTGGCATTAATTAAAACTTTCATAATAGTAAATCATTCTATGATCCTGGATATAATAGTTTTGTGAATCTTGTATTTTTTTAAAAAAATATTTATTCTCTCTCTCTCTGTTTCTCACTCTCACTCTTGCTCTTGTTCTTACTCTCGCTCTCGCTCTTGCTCTCCCCCTCTCCATCTCTCTCTAGTGGAGGCCATGTGTGGAGGCCAGCGAGGACATCTGGTCACTGGAGCTGGAATTATAGGTGCTTTTGAGCTTCCTTATTTAGCTGCCAAATATGAATACATGAAATTTCAGTTGCCTGATATTTGGAAAATACTTGAAGAAAGCATTGGAAGAAAGGCAGCATCTTCACCAGATTGTGCTGGCACAGCTGGATCTCCACATGTAGAATGAAATTAGATCATATCTATCATCCTTCACAAAAGTCAACTTCAAATAGATCAAAGACCTCAATGTGAAACCTAAAACACCTAAACTGTTTGAAGAAAATTTAGATAGTACCCTACAGATACAGGCATAGGAAAGGACTTTCTAAATCAGGCTTGTTCATTCAGGAATAAAGGTAAGAAATAAACAAGTGGGTCCTCATCAAACTAAAATTTTCAGTATAGCAAAGTGAAAAAAAAATAAGTGAGGGGAAAGCCTACACAGTGGGAGAGACTGTTTTCCCTCTATATATTGGATAAAGGCTAAATTTCCAGAATATACAAAAAACTCAAAATCAAAGAATCAAGAAAACATAATATTCAGTTAAAAAGGGGGTTGCAGAAATGACAAAGCATTTTCAAAAGCAGAAATAAAATGACTAGGAAATAACTTCAAAAAAATTTCAACATCCTTAGTAATCAGTGTAACGAAAATTTAAACTACTTTAAGATTTCCTCTTACCCCAATCAGAACAGCTAAGATTAAGAAATCAAGTAACAATAAATGCTTGTGAGGATGAGGAAAAGGAACCTTTCCTGACTACCCATGACATTACAAACTAATATACCCCTTGTGGAAATCAGTATGGAGAACTCTTTAAAAAATAAGATGGACTTGTGATATGATCCTTTTATACCAATCCTTGGCATATACCCAAGGGACTAAATATTCTGCTACAGAGATACTTGCTCAGCCATGTTTGTTGCTGTTCTTTTCACAATAGATACAAAATTGAAACAACCTAAATGTCCCTGAACTGATGAATGGATAAAAAATATATGGTTCACTTACACTATAGAGATCTACTCAGAGGTAAAGAGAAACAAAACTCATGAAACTTGAAAGTGGATGAAACTAGAAACTTTTAAACTAAATGAGGTTAGTTCTCATATCTTTGGAGAATGCTATGAAGGTGTCAAGGGAAAACATTAACGGATGATCTAACATCAGCTTCAACACCAAGTGACCACATCAATGGCCAGCACAGCATGTGTCACGTTTGTCTTGAGTACAATCAACAGCTACCTAATTGGACTAGAAGCACACTCATTGGGAGGAAACTTTGGTAAAAATAACCAAAACTACATGGATAGAGTGGTCATAGATCTTTGAGAAAACTCCAAGACTGCCACATCACTAGACTAATGTGAATTCTTACTATGTGAAAAATATGCATCCATGTATTTACAAATATCCCAGACACCACACACCAAAGAAGCTCATTTTTCACTAGTTAGAGATTATTACCAAGTACCACAACTGGTCACAAATGGAATCTTTACACATTCTTGACTGATTGTAAATTAATAACATATGGCTATTATAGCAAATAGTACAAAGTTCCTCAAATACTTAAAATGAAACTACTACAAGATCCTGCAAATCTTATTTCTGTATATACAAGAAAATAGAAATAAATCCACTCTCATGAAGACAAGTTGGACTCTCTCATATCGATTAAATCATTACTTACCATGGTCAGAATAAGAATCACCTCAATATCAGTTGAACTGGTCAATGACTAAAGAATTCACATTATCTGCTCATCACAATGGAGCACATGAACAGGAAGGGTTGAAAGGCATGGGGGAAAAGAAGAAAGGATAGAGTTATAGGATGGTGAAGGGGAACTAACACTAAAACTTCTAAAAAATGGCATAGGGAAA
>NW_008360332.1:970840-981566 GCF_000622305.1 Nannospalax galili | reverse complement strand
TTTAAATGGAGTGATCCTATAGTGGAATGTTAATAATGCCTCCCAAGACAACACAGGTTATCAAAATTCTTAGTACTAGTATGGATCTCTTTATTAGTTGTTCTTCAGGGGGGTCAATATCCCCCCAAAACATTACAGACTGTTTGCAGTGCTCTTAGAAATTATCCAGAACTTTGTGGTAAGACCCTATTGCTGAAGACAGAACATAGCTGAGTCATAACACATGGAGAAATGAAGCTGATACTGGCCTGGAAGCTTCAGCCCTAGTAGTTAGCATTCATAGATACGGAAAAAACCTTCAACATCTTACCCACTTACGAACCCTGCTAGCTACAATAATGTCTACCCTGGCAAGATGCACTCACTGTTGTAACAGTGGCACTCATGTGATGAGAATAACCAACCACTTTCTGATTAGCTTTAAAGACAACTCCCAAGGTGGAATCCATGCCTGGTACCCTTAACTGAGCCAAAAACCAGTGACTGACTAGGTTGTAATCCCTAAGAATGAACATAATAGTATTTTGAAAAAAATGATAATAATACTATAATATCATACATAGTAATAAACGGCCAGCTAAATTCTCATCTTTATACCCTTAAACTAGTGCACCTCTCAGTCCTCATCAGAGAAGTCTCTATTTCAATTTTCACCTACTACAGAAAGAAGCATCTCCTCCCATTCAGCAGGCCTCCTTCCACATGTGGAAGCTGATATTAAAGTAGCTGAATGGGAGGAGAGGCCACATTTAACCCAAAAGGGATATCGTGTTCAGAATGTCCAATGTGTCTGTTATTACAGGAAACTGAAGATTTTAGAGTTTAATAACTTGACCAAATTTATTCAGTTACTAAATACAAAAGTCAAATTACAACTTAGCTGTATTTGATTCAAAAGTTCACATTTCTAACATCTTCACTCTATGGGATTTTTAACTGTATATTCTTGGCATCCTGACTCTACAGCATTTTAACAGTGTAGTCATCAGAAACTCTGTTATCAAAGCTAGAAATTATATAGACAGGACAGGAAAATAAGTTGCAGGAAGTAGATTTCTTCTCTTTGATCTTTGTTCCCTTCACGTAAACAAAATAGGTGTTTAACACAACTGCAGATTCTGAGACACTTCCTAGCTGGGTGATTTTAGCCTGCATCTTTTAGAAATAGACTTGACTAGCGTAATTCCATGTGAATGTATTTGAAGACCTAAGGGATCCGTTTCTGTGCTCCAATCAAATCTAGACCTTGTTTCATATAATTGGAATAAGAAATGGAAGAATTGCCTTTCAATCGCTTTGACTTTTGATTCAGGAAAGGATGAAGGAATTTGCTTCTACCCTCTTCCAGAGTCACATGGGCATTTAATTAACTTTTTGTGGTTATCTACACTTTGTGCAGATCACTGCATTGTTCCTTTGCAATACTGTATGGTTTCTTGGCATTATTCCTCATTCATCTTCACTAATCAGGTGAAATTTTCACACCAAGATGTCAACATTTTGTTTTGGTCCCTTTATGGATCTCATATTAGTAATGTGCTAACACACTTAGCTCAACATATGAGCCAGACCCAGACAGTTGTCACTAACAGGGGGATACTCACCTTGATACTTATGCCTTTGCCAAGCTTGGCAGACATAAATGACTGGTGCACCAAGCACTGATGGGAACACAGAATTCTTGTAGACCTGCAGCCTGTCTGTGTTCTTGGCTCCTCTTGTATTTTATAAGCTATGGATTGTAATATTTAAATATATTTTATGGAATTGCTTTCAAGTTTCCAAATAAAGCAAAGAGGTTGCTTTTAAGATTTTTTTTAAACTTCTCTAATTTTTTTGCTCTTTTTGTATGTCTTATAATTTATGAAATTGCATATTTTCCTCGTGGAGGTTATTTTTTCTCCTTGAAGTAAATTGTATTTAAATTATACTAATTTCCACAATTGACAATGGTAACCAATAAAATAAAATTATTATAAACGTTTTAAAATAATCCATTTTTCCTCCATTCATTGAGTGATTTGTGTTTCTGCATCTTTTTAATGATTCATCATCTTTAATTAAACTACATTAGTGTCAGAAACACTGGGTAAGAAGAGAAACTTTCTAAGGAGGTGGCAAACATCAAGAAAAATAAACACTTTCTGTGAATTTACTTACTGACATTTTCATATATATATGTAAAGTATTTTGATCCTGTTCACCGCACTGACTTCTCTTGTTCCTCTCTCCCTCCCAATAAATGCCTCCTTTGGTCCTGCCTAGGTCTCCTTCTACTTTTCTGTCCTTTTTACCTCCCTTTAGTGACCAACTGAGTTTACTTAGGGTTGATTGCACAGGCTTCGAGGGAAAAGGTTATTTACTCGAGATTGGGCAACTAACCAGTGACCACGCTTCTGATGAAAATGTCTCCTCTTCCTTTAGCCTCCTGAATATGTTTTTGTATTTATGACCATTGAGTAGTGCTGTTCTCCACCTGGTCAGTGGTGAAGGCAGTTCTGAAGAGACTAACCCCTTGTCAATGTGAAATAATAACTGCTCATTGAGTACTGAGACCAAAACATGACATTTTGATCATCTCCTCCAAAGCTCAGAGAACATCACAGAAAATGAGGAGACAAAAGAATGTAGGAGCTGGAATAATGGGGTGAGTGCTTCGGAAAGACATGCTTCTTAAAGCACAATTTTAAAAAATATTTTATTTATTAATTTTATTTTATGTGCATGAGTGTATTGCCTGCATGTAAGTAAGTGCACCCGTGTCATGCAATGCTGTGGAGGTCAGAAGAGGATTTTGGATTTTCTTGGAACTGGAGTTAAGGACAGTTTGTAGCCACCATGTGGGTGCTGGGAATCGAACCCGGGTCCTCTGCAAGAGCAGTCAGTGCTCTTACCTGCTGAGCCATCTCTCCAGTCCTTAAAGCACAATTTTATACAAGCCATTCAAACCATTCCCACCACCCTCCTCCTAAAATGACCTTTCCACCTGAACCACCTCCATCCTTAAAATGTTATTATTCGTCAAAAGATAGGATGAACTTTGGTTTCTTTTTTGTGTAGATCACATGCACCAGGCAGGGTGGTGCATGGCTATAACACAAGATCTTAGGAGGATCAGGAATTCAAGGTCATTCTCAGCAGCATGGCAAGTGTGAGGCCAGTCTAGGACATATGAGAGTGTACTATCATGGGCAGCACTAGCCTGAGAACCTTTGGAGACTGATTGCTACTGGGGTAGGAGAGTATGCCTTACATACTATCTCTAGATGGGCTGACTAGATTCCAGTGGACGAATTTACACTATAAGACATCTGGGAACAAATGCTAGACTGGATAGGATTTAACATGTATGGCGAAATACATGAGGTCTGGTGGGGGAATGGGGGAGGCATGGATGGGGGAAGGTGTCTAAATCTGATTAAGAAATGTATGAAATTACAAAAGCTCAGTAAAAAATATTCAAAGAATGGAAAAAAATAATAAACATTTTTAAAAGGAAAAAAATTAAAAAATGATATGACAGACATTTAATATAGCATCCATTACATTTCAAATCTACTAAAGAGTCTAAGCAACAATTCATGATTTCCCTGGGTAAACTGAGTATAAGAACCCAATTGCAGGAATCAAGGTGTTGTCTTGAAGGAGTAGGGAAGCACAGGCCTCCTGACAACTAGAAGCTGCTGTACTGGAGAATCCCCAGCACTGGGCTTTCTTAGCTAGACACAGGTTTGCTTCCAATCTTCACCTGGAGGCCAGCTTTGGGCAGAGGGCACAGCCATGTCTGCTATTGCTTCTGCGGGGTTTCATCTGGCCCTCCTGTTCTGACAATATCCATCCCACTCATTCTGACCAAATTTCAGTCTTTTATGGTACATTTTCATTTCTTTTATGTTTTATAAGAGGCATTATGAATAGCTTCAACAATTGGCCAAGTGTCACTATTTAAATGCAAAAACAATTGTTGTTTTCTTAACATTTTTCCTTTAAAGACTGGTAAGAACATGTTTCTTAAAACTGGATCTGGGGTCGGAGAGATGGCTCAGCAGTAAAGAACACTGGCTGTTCTTGCAGAAGACCCAGGTTCAAATCCCAGCAGTCACATGGCAGCTAACAACTGTCCGCCACTCTGGTTGGGGGCTGGGGGCAACGTCCGACAGTCTCTTCTGTCCTCTGAGGGCATTGCACGACACAGGCACATTTACCTACGTGCAGGCAATACACACATACACATAAAATGAAATATTTATTAAAAAACTGCATCTAAAATATTACTGGATTTTTTTAATGTAGTCAAGGTTGACTTTCCTGTCTCTTAAAAAAAGCATAGTATTGTAATATTGCTAAAAAAGAAGAAGCATAAGCCAGCCTTGGTGGTGCCTGCATTTAATCAAGGTACTTGGGAGGCAGAGGCAAGTGCATCTCTGACATAGAGGTCAATCTGAACTACACATTGAGTTCCAGGCCAGCTGGGGCTACAGAAAAACTCTGTCTCAAGAACAACAAGAACAACAAAGAATAAAGTTCAAAAATCTATGTGTGATATTAAGTAGATGTTAACCATTGGGTAGTAAAGATCTATTCTGGCCTTCTCTTTGGAGTGACAGATGAATGGTATCTGCAGAGAATGAAACCACAATATATTACAATATAATATGTAAATATCTAGAGTTAATAGGTAAGATGCTATCTGCTAATGTTACTACACTGTTGTAGTAACAGTGTTTAGCCTGTGTTTCTTCTCTCAAGCAACTCACTGACCAGACACCTAGTTTCTCATGTAAGCTCTGACACAGCATAACCAGTGAACATTAGGTAGAGAAGAAACAGTGAGAGATAAAAGGTTTGTGTGGGTGATGAAGTGTGGGACACTCATAGCCACCATCTGTGTGCACCTGCTTCCCAGTCCAGTGGTCCCAGTTGGGTGGCAGGGGCCTGATCTAGGCTCCAGCCACTGATATCTTATCATCATGAACCCCAGAGCCAGGAGAGCTGTGCCTGGGGAGGCAGAGCAGAAACCCTGGTGCTGGGGGGCAGTGGTAGCAGACTGGCTGAGTGTTTCCTTGGCATGGATCCCACCAGCTTCCCTATGTCAGCTATCTCCACTGAAGTTGCCCCCATGGCCAGGGTTGAACAAGGGATGAGACATCCTCCCATTCTACCATGCTCTAAGTCCACCACCATCAATGCCCAGCTCCGCCACTGACATCTTGATCCCTCAGTCATTTTTTTTTTTCCTAGCAAGTCCTGAGTTCAGAAATCTGAAATCAATATAGACGCACCCAAAGTCAGGAACAGAGGTCCTCTGTGTAAGGTTCTCACATGGTTCATCACTGGCACGCAGGTTCTTGGGAACCAATGTGCCCCAAGGCCCCAGGCTTGCCTCTCTGTCATCTTGCCCCCAATTTCTGGAGGCATTTTTGAAGCCAGTGACGAACGATGTATGTATGAAATTAGGTGCATGCACTCTACAAGTTTCAAAGGAAGCGTTCCGTCTTAACAAAGGTAGACTGTTTTTGAATTAGCATTCCTCTGGGGACTCTGTGTTTGGCATCTGCATGAATAATCCAGATAATGAGAGGAGGTTTAAAAGTTCTTTATGACAAACCTTCTTTTCTGACAAATGTGTTACTTCACTTACCCTTTTCTTCTCCTCCTGATTCAACATGGGCTGCTTTCTGGTTTTGAAAGAATTGTCTTTTTAAATATCCGGACTTCTGTTTTCCAACATGTTTCTCTTTTCCATCTTTCTGATCCAGTATCCCGGCCCATGCCTTCTGCTCAAACCCGATGGTAATTCAGAATTCTCAGAAATGCCATGGTATACTCAAGGTGTGTGTACATCTGAAAATACTTGGAATATATCTTCACACATTTAAGAAACAAAAGTCTCTTCAGCAAAATTGTACCATTTGCCACCGTACTGAGCACCTCTAGAGCCCAGACCTCAACAACTGTTTCACTTCAGTTACAACAGCATTAGGCGTCCACAGTCATCCTTCTTTCTTTCTCACGGAAGCAGCAATTCTGAAGTGTTATTGCTTGCAAGACTTATTTTTGATCCCAGTTATCAGATATTCAAAATTCCTAAGCCCTCATCAATCATGAGATATGACATGAGTTTTCACTACATAGAAATGATGAAAATCACAAGATGGGAAGTTAAATAATATCTGAAGTACATTCAGAAGTCTTTCTTTGTTGCTTAATATTTAGTGAGTTTTTGCCATTGATGATCATTATGATCTCTAAAGCCTTTGTGTACACTGAAATTAGCTAATATCGATCCTTTGTTCAAGGGTAAATACAAAGTTAGATTCCTGTGGGCCTCTGGTCATAAGATATTCATTATTTAAAAAAATACCTGACATTGTTTCATGGCCATATTTCTGAAAAGACATTGTAATCAGTGTAGGAGAGGAAGTCCCAGGCCTAAGCACAGGCTGTACTAGGGAGAACAGCTTCCACTTTGAGAGCACAGCCCACGCTTCCACAAAATAGCCAACGTACAATCTGCCCGGATGAGGGAATCTATCAGGAAGTGACACACCAACTTATGAGACACTGCGGGCACGGGGAGAGATATATAAGGCTTGCATTTCCCAGCAATAAACAAGTCTACAGCACCTGGCCTAGTGCCTGCTCTCATCCCACTCCCGGAGTCTGTGTGTTGATTCCACACCACTCACCCCCACCTCGGCCAGAACCCTGATTCCCTGTAGTCCCTCGTGGGCTGGACCGGCAAGGACACCTGCAACAAATCAGTACATTGTTCCTTCTTTTGTATTGACCTCAAACAACTGCCTCATAACGCATGCTTGAGTGATGCTTTTCCAACACATATATTTTCTCTGTAAGTGATGTACTGCTTTCTGACACTAGGGAACATGAGACAGAATTTGTGTGATGTTCGTGAACTAATATGCCAAACCATTCAGTTTGTGAGGTGTTCCTAAAAGCCCAAACCAGCTTGTGCACTTTGAGTGGCTCATATTTTTACTGTGTTCTATGGTACATGCTGACAAATTGCTATAGACACTTTACTATTGATTCTGTGATGACAGGTAAAAAAATGTAAGAAATTTGAAAATACAGATTGCGTGAGTAATGAGTAAAAATAGCTTTTCAATATCCTCTCTAATATGAGCAGCAGAGATAAAATTCTGTGCAAAACAATGAAGAAAGAAAGAGGACTGATGCTAGCTGTCGGCCAAATCCGTGCTCATCGCCAGTCACCAGTGCCAATGTTGTATGTACCATGTGAAAATGATGCAAGTCAGTTCTGAATTCTGAAGCAGATAAAAAGTAGTAGAAAGGATGAAGTCATGTCACTGATAATGAAGGACAAATGCACAGAGACTCGCAGTGAAGACAAATTATTGAGTTTAAGGGACTAAGAGAGATAAATATTTTACTTATTCTAAATAGCAAAATTACCTTAAGGTAACAACATCTAATACTCATAAACTAGAAGACTCGAGAAGATTTAAGACACTGCCAACAGCATGAAATGATAATTGTCCGAGAGAAGAAAAACATTTATAAATATGTTTTAATTGAATATGAGCTAAGTGCAATGACCATTATCTGAATACTATAACCATTTGAAAAACACTCATATTTTATCTTTATGCTTATCTTTATTGTGATAAATACATGTTTTTGCCTTCACTGAGTAAGAATTATGACTTGCATTGCTCATAAACACATTTCCAATTGTTAAACAGAGTCCTGAATTTTTTTTTTAATCTCAAAGAAGTAAAATTGTGTTTTCTTCAGTCTTACATTTTCTTTCTCTTTTACCTGCTGTTCTAGTTTGCTTTCTGTTGCTGTGATAAAACACCAACCAAATCCAACTTTGGGGAGAAAGGGTTTACTTGGCTTACACTTCCACAGCACAGTCCACCATCGAGGGAATGCAGGTCAGGAACTCAAGCAAGAGCTTGAAGCAGAAACAGCCAAAGTAAGCTGCTTACTGGCTTGTTTATCCTCACTTGCTTGGTTACTTTTCCTATACAGCCCAGGCCCACCTGCCCAGGGATGGTCCCCCACAGTGGGCAAGAACAACTGCCCCTTACTAGTTTTCTATGGCTACTCCAATTTAAACACAGAGAGACACACAGACACACACAAGCACACACATATATACATACATATACATATAAATATATATGTACATATGTATCCTTAAAGATTCAAATCTAGCATTCACATATAAGAAAGAACAAGTGACATTTGTATTTTGGGTTTGGGGTTAGGTCACTAAAGAATGAATCTTCTCATTTCTATGCAGTTACATACAAATGTCATGAATTCTTTTTTTATTGTTAGCTGAATATTATTTTTCTTGGCTACTGCGCATAGACCAACAAAAAACATGGATGAGCAAGAATCTCTGCAGTAGGACGCAGAGTCCTTGTGACTATGCCCAGAGGTTGTACAGCCGTGTGATGTGATAGATTTCTTTCTATCTTCTTGAGGAAACTCCAGACATTTAATGTCAGTTATCCATTCCCATCATGCCTCGTGTGCCTTATTCTCATATCTGTATCCTATTTAACCCTTCATATTCAATTATTCTTTATCTGTGCCCACTCACACTCCTTTATGTTCGAACTTCTGTGGATTTTTCTTTTGAAAAACAGATACCAGAAGATTCAAAGCTCGTATTCTCATGTGACAGAGAACATGTGACGCTTGTCTTTTGGGGTCTGGGTTACCTCGGTAAGGGTGATTGATTCCAGTTCCATCCACTTACTTGTAAATTTCATAATTTTGTTTTTCTTAATATCTGAATGTTACATTATAAAAATTAATCCATATGACATACCAAAGTTAAATCAAGATGAGATTAAAAATAAAAAACTCAAACACCCGTCAGAAGTAAAGAAATTGAATTGGCAATGAAAATATCTCTCAACCATAAAACCCCATGGATTTGCCACAGAATTCTAGACTTTTAAAGAACAACAAATCAGTACATTCCAAACTAATTCAGAAAATGGAAGATGAAATTATGCTTTCAGACCCTTTCTACAAATCCACCATTTCACTGATAGCTAAACCTTATAATGGCACAAAAACAACAAAGTATATAACAACCTCCACAACTAAAATAGATACAAAATACTGCATGAAATTCATGCAAAGCAAATTCAAGAACACATAAAAAAGATCATTTGCGGTAATCATGCTGGCTTCATCCCAGAGGTTCGGGAATGATTCACAATGTGACAATCAATAAATGTAACTCAGCACGTAAAATGACAGAAAGACAGAGGCACATGATGATCTCTTTAGGCCTAGAAACAGGCTTTGAGAAATTCGATATATCATGCATATTTGTTTTAAAGAGCCAATTATTTACATGAATTGAGTACACTTCTTGTTTTAATTTCTCTGTTGTAGCTATTGTTGGTGATGGTTTGTCTTTTTCTTCATTCCATTCTTGCTTGTCCAGGCTCCATTTCCTACTTGGTAAGGTATAACCTGTTGATTTTCAAGTAACCTATTATTGAGAAAATCAATATTTATTTGTTTTGAAATGCATTTCATTTTCTTACTTAAATTTGCTGGTGAATATACAATCCACATGTAAACTTGTTTTTACTTACCCTTTGCACACTTTATATTCTGACTTCAAAATTTGCAAGTCATTTTTATATATACATATATTACCAATTATATATATTATATATAATATATATATTGGAATCCAGAGGGAGTGGATGAATACAAGAACGTGTATTTTCCTCACACAACAGGGTAGTTGTCCATATGAACCCCCCAGCATTTGTGAATATATGCTAACCCAACATTGAGGCAGGAGGTGGGCAAGAAGCCTCAGCCTTGGCAGACAAACTATCAAAATTGATACCTGCAGGGAAAAGGAGAGTCAATGCATTAAGTGTGTGGTGCTGACTAGGTGGACCAGGGCCCAGGATCCAGATCCACACCTGAGAGTATTTGGGAAATTCAAATGTATGCCCAATAGGCCTTTAAAACTAGAGTCCATGAAGTGATGGAGGGGCTGTAGCTCTGAGAGGAGATGGGAGGAGTCTGAATATGATCACACCATTGTATGAACATTTCAAACAATAAATAAAAATAGTGATTAAGAATTTAAAGTTAAGAGACCTTATAGAATTCCAGAGAAGTAAAAGAAAACTGCTAAGACAAACATGCTTTCATTGTGCCAAAAGCCAGCAGCAAATTATATGTGATATTTTCAGAGAAACAAAAGAACAATTAAGAGGGCTGCAGAGATGGCTCAGTGACTAAGAGCACTGGTTGCTCTTGCAGTGGACTCCTGTTTGATTCCCAGGACCCACATGATAGCTAACATCCATCCATAATTCCAGTTCTAGGGGAAGCCAATGCTCTCTTCTGACTTCTGAAGGCATTGTGTGACATGGATACATTTACATTCACACAGGCAATAATCCCATACACACAAAATAAAACAAAAGTGCACAATTAGGAAAGATTAGTTTAAAAGAAAATACACTTGTGGCATGTGCCTTTAATCCCAGCCCTCGAGAGGCAGAGGCAGGTGGATCTCTGTGAGATCGAGGCCACCCTGGTTCGTGTTATAACTTCCAGGTGGGAGGTAGGCTAGGACTAGAAAGATCCTGCTAAAAAGCAACCAAGAAAAAGATAAGGAAAAAAAAAAAGAAAATACACTGCTTTCAACTAATTGCAGACTCTTCACTTTAAGCATATATAT
>NW_008360332.1:940731-970818 GCF_000622305.1 Nannospalax galili | reverse complement strand
GGGCAAAGGTGTAGTAGCATATGCAGGTTTGCATTCATGGGAGTGTGCAAGAGGTTTGCAAAGTGTATTTGCATATTCAGGTGTATGTCTATTTTTTTAAATCAGTACATGCTATTTCCCCTGGACTGTAAATTGTAATTTGCAATAATTTATTTGAAGCATGATGCTGAATTAAGCAAACATGCATATTTCTTTAAAATGGCTGTGGCTGGTGAGATAGCTCAGTGCATAAAGGTACTTGCTGCTAAGCCCGATGACCTGAGTTTGATACCTTAAACTAAACATGATGGAGAAAGAACTGATTCCCCACATTGTGCTCTGATCCCTATGCACGCACTATGAAATGCTTCTCCCCCCAAAATATTATATGCAATTTTCTTTAAAGTCTGAGCAGAAGTAAAATCCTAGGGAAAAGAAATGAAGACATTCAATAGACTTTTACAGATGGTGTCCTATACATTTTTTTGGTCTCACTTTATTTGAATTCTCAATGTCAATACCACCTATGTAGTTTACTTGGAAACATGGCATAATTGGGGAATGGAAGGACCCAAACCCATGCTCCTGATAAGTATAAATATTTACTGGGGACTGGAGAGATGGCTCAGCAGTTAAGAGCACTGGCTGCTCTTGCAGAGGAACTGGATTTGGTTCCCAGCACTCACGTGGTGACTAACAACCATCTGTAACTCCTGTTCCAGGGGATCTTATACCCTCTTCTGACCTCCACGGGCTTCACATGATAAAGGAGCATTTACAAACATGTAGGCAATACGCTCATACACATAAAATGAAATTAAAAATATTTTTAAGTATAAATGTTCACAATAGCAAAAGAATGATGGGAGAAATGTTTTTCATTTCAAAATAAAAAAGTGATACTTTTTCCATGGAACTACAAAGACAAAGGGAAATTTGAATTCTTGTCCTGCCACTATTTAGCTGTGACAAATAATATGATGATATGTATTTAAAAAGTGACACCAGTTGTCACTGAAAGTATTAATAGTTAAGTTAGTGCCCATTAAATAACTTTTATTCAAATGCAGTACTATTGACAACAAAAAATAATTTTTTCCTAAATTTAACTTTCAGGGCTATTGGATGGGAAGTGAACCCATCACTAATGATCTCCAAACTGGAAGAGCTTCTGTGAGGTTAGAGTTTGGGTAAAGAGCAACATTTAGAGATTTCGTTCCTGCAGTCTAAGTGTCATCAATTATTGAAATGTTGGCTTTCACAAAAAAGGTTTTCCCATCAATACTACACTGACGATTCAATTACAGTTCGCCTCTGTGAGTTCCCTAAGGCCTCACTGCCTATGAGCAGTCGGGCCAAGTGGGATCTGTGCTTTCTTCCCTTCTAAAATGAAGTCAATCCACACTGACTTTGCAATCCTTGATGCTGCCTTCTGCTTCATTTATGGAAAAGTGATTTGCCTTGTGTCATTCACTTTGAAATACATACATTTGTAAAATTCCAACCTAATTTTTTTAATGAATACTTAATTATAGTTACATTTCATATCTGTAAGAACACACAACAGACGTTAATAAAAGTTAATGAAAGCTTAATTAGATTTTTAGACTGCAGTTATAAAATTATTCATCTAAAGAATAATTTTGAAAATAACATCTGGAATTTTATAAAGGAATTAAAGATCAAATGCTGGTAGAAATTTTTATAGAATCTGATCTACAGTTTTATTCTAAACATCAAAAGAGGGGTATTTTAATTTGTAAGACTTAATATATCATTAAATTAATATAATTTGGAAACATTTGGAAATGTTCCTTTTTCAAGTGCATACACCTGTGCAATACAAATACATCATTTAACTGAGAATAAACTTCAATGTGAGTCTAGCAATATTCAATGACTATCCACTGAACTGCACAGTGGAGCGCTAATTAATAGGTTGAAAAAGATGTTAATCAGGAAATTTTTATTATGGAGAAATGAAAGAAAACAGTATAATGATACAACAATGAGACAGAAATTTTCTATATTACTAATAAATAAATACATCAGTCAAACTACTGTCAAACACAGGAAAACAAATGGCTTGATAAAAGTTTATGGGCGGGTGCCAGCGGGGACAGAGATATAAATATGGTTAAGATTGATTGAGATGTTCTGTATGAAATACACAAAAATTCAATAAAAACAAATTTTAGAAAAAGAAAAAAGTTGAAATGAAATTACCCTGCATGAGTGGATAGTGTCATTCCCAGAAGATGCATTATTAAATTAAAACAACAGTATGTGGCATAGGATACCTTCCTCTGTATAATCAGTAAGGGAAGCCCCAGAGGTCTCCAAAATATCACAGGCTATTGCCATTGCCTTTGATGATTACACATATAACTACATAAGACCTCATTGCTGAGACACCACACACTTTGGCTGCAGGACATAGATAAATCAATCTCCAACCATCTGCGAAACTTCCTCCCTGATTGCTAGCTACAAGCTACTAGGGGAGAAGAGACATCAATAGTCTTACCTACCACTGGACCCTACATGCTACAGTACTCACCCACCAGGCAATGCACCCTCTGATAGAATAGTGGCATGACTGTTATTGTGCAACCAACCTCTTTCTGATTAGATTTGAGGAGGGAATTTCATGCCTATTACTATACTCTATTGAAAGCTGGGGAGGTCATAGGTCCTAGAGTAGAACCTACTATTGTTATTTTGATAAATGATCATGCTGTCAAATTGCCATCTAAATATTTGTGTTATCACCATAGACCTGAGCTGCTCTCAGCCTTGGTAGGAGAAGCTTCCTTTTGCTGTTGGCAGTGGTCAATGGAGAGGTGTATAACTGGTCAAAGTGGTGAGAATAAGAGGCTGAGTGCTCAGGCTTAAATAGGACATCCGTAGTCACCCCACTACTACCGCCACCAGAGCTCTGGGAACATCACAAAAGTGGAGGGAGAACGGTCAAAGATGGGGAGGAGTGCTGTGAAATGCTGTCCTCTGGACACAACATGGCTACCACCCTCATGAACCCACAGCAGCTGTGTTTCTCTGCTGTACAATACATTTACAGTATCAAACCAGCCAAATGTCCAGCATAGGTGCAGTTGATGATCTCTAGGCCCTCCCCTTCCTGAGGAGCTATTGGTGATTAATAGCTGCTAGAGGAGGAAAAATTATTCTTTTTTGAGGATGAGGCCACTGGTATGTTTTCCCTATTCCAGCGAATGGCTCCACACCCATGCGCATATGAGAAACACAAACTGGATGTAATAGGTTATTTTTTTAGGTGGCATGAACTTGAGAACAGGCATGTTGTTGAGGAAATGAGGGGAGTTGGAAGAATGAAATGGGGGGGAGATATGATCATACTTCCTTGTATAAATGTATTGAATTCTCAATAATGAAGAAAAAATATTTTTTAAAATGTCCCTGTTCGAAGGGGAAGATGCACAAAGTCAACAAATGAAAGAAGTTGGGAACGGAGACACAAAAGCATAGTAAATAAAAGCAGCTTCTCAGGCAACAAATTTAGGAAGCAGCAAAGATGAGGAAAGTCCCGACCAGGAAGGGTTCCAACCCTGGACACAGAGCTAAAGCTTATTGCGAGAAATACGGAAAACATTACAGGAATTTAAGGATGAGGGTGGCAGCTTCAAATCCTGTTTTTGAAAATGAATCCAGTAGAGGATGAGGAACAGTTCTGTGAGGGCCACAGTGCAGAGAGAAGGACCTGCTCCTGTGGGGGTAGTGATCACAGAACAGTATCTGATGTCTCAGACGCTGTAGAGAGAAAGTAGACCAGCAGATTGCCGGAGAAATTCCTAGAGAGAGCTGGACATGGCACACGGACATGAGCCATGAACTCACAGCACCTGTGCTTACCTGTAAAAGACCAAGCCAGAGAAAATTCCAGCACATATGGGAGAGGAGCTCTTCAGGTCCCATTCCTTATTGAGAATCTATTGACATCTGATAGTTACTGCTTAGTTACCCATGCCCCCAGAGGATGGCCTCAAACTCATGCCCTTAGGTGCAGCATTAACTGAACTTACTGGGTAATTTTAAAAAAAAAATCGAAAAGGAGGAGGAGGACTAGGAGAAGGAGGATGAGGAGGAGGAGGAGGACGAGGAGGAGGAAGAGGAGGAGGAGGAGGAGAAGTGAATTTGGGAGAATGACTTGGGAGGAGTCAAGGAAGTTTCAGGTGGATATGATCATATTTCATTGCATACATGTATGAAATTCTCAAAGCATAAAGGTTTTAAAATCATAGAATAAATTTGGATTCCAGCTGGCTTTGGTGGAAATTGCCATTCGGGAAAGTGAGGTAGGAAGATTTTCATGAGCTTGAGGCCAGCTGGGGTTACAGAGTATGACCCTCCTTTAAAATAAAACAAAATGTTAGATGCCACTTATCACTTTGGAGCACCCTACACTTTTCCATCTCCTATAGAAGTTACACAAATGTTTGAGGGTGAAGAGGAAATTTCAGTGTAATGAATCAGGCTTTACTATATCACTATGCCACTTCTGGTCAGAAACAAATATAAAATCACAAAAGAAGTAGATTGTACTGTTCTGCCAAACTGTATGTGGAGAAGGTAAAAGTTAAATGAGCAGAGAATAATTGTACTGTTGGAAAATGATAGACTCTTCTACACAGAATTTACTGAAAGAGAAAAAAAAACTTTGAAATACCTCAGTGTCAAACATTTCATTTAATGTTAAAACTTTGTGTTATCACTGTTATTATAGGAAAATTTATTGTCATTAAAATGGTACTTTTCCTAAGTAACACATGCATAATTATTACTTGGTAATTCTAATAATTAATAGTGGGTTTTTAACTTTTACAAAATATTTGCCAATCCATTATCTCATCATGACAATTTTTTTCTGTGTCATAATGCATTCTGCATGATATTATCATTATATGTTTAGGAGTTAAGCTCAGCCATATTTCCTTCTTCTAGGAAAGTAGAGTCACACTTCTAAGAGAGTAGAGCTCTTTCCAGCTCATAGTCCCTACAAATGCACAGCAACATCCCTATGGCGGTCACATGTTGGAACATATCCTTTATTTAGAAATCTCTTCGTTGGCTTCCTATAAAAATCTGTATTGATTTTAAATTTTTGTTGCTCACTTATAAAGCCCTTAATGGCCACAGAGCAGCCTGTGCCAAAACTATTGTCTCCAGATGTCCCTTGCTGCCCATTGAGGTCATACTTAGAAGGCCACTTAGTCCTTCCAAAGCATAAACCCAAATCCCTGGAAGCTGAGACTTTTAGAAAAGACGTTAACTGACGTGGAATGTAGCTACAGTGTTGATTCATTAGATGCCTTCTGTCTGCAGGCAAAAAGAAACATTTGTATTAAGTTACCTCTCAAAATACCACCTTTAGCTGTCACATCTCTGTTTTACTCAGTCACATATACATTGAATAAAGTATATAGATATTTATGCTCTATATAATTTGTAGATATTAAAACTGATCTTTTCTAGATATCCCTAGGGAGATAAAGCTGATTCCTATGGGATTTTCTCTTGCAGTAATGAGATGGTGGTTCTTGAATTTTTTAATTTATTTTCTTGGTCAGTATATAAACACAACTTTCAAAGCAATACAAGCCGTTTGACTTATTCTCAGATATTCACTTCAGGTTTTCAAAAAACATTATGGATATGTCAATTAGATTTAAAATTAGAACAGAAAATCCTGAAATGAAATCTAAATTACATGTAAGAATGCTATTGTGGCATTTAGGCTTAAGAAATGAATGGGACAAACATCTCTCATCGAACAATGCCACAAAATACACATGGACAATTCTTCCTCTACATCACCGGGGTTGGCGTTTCTTTCCCTGCACGGCAGTGGGGAAGCACCTCACTTCCAAAGGAAAAATGATGGAAAAGGAACATTATGGTGCTGACAGGTGGCAGATACGTCATAGAGGTGTCGCCCAAGTTCTCTTAGGGACTCTTGCTCCTGGTGCGGGTAGACAAAACACATAGCACATTTTTATCTGAAGTTTTCAATTTATATCCTGGGGAGGGGGAATAGAGTAACTTATAAAGGCGAACACGCAGTGCTCCATACCAAGGCAAACACCCCATGCCCCCTTCTGTTCCTTGGCTCAGTGGTGAAGCCCCACTCACAGTCACTGTTAGCTTTAGCCCACGCCTTGTGGGCCCTTGGTCTCGCCCCAGGTTGGTAAATGCCCCCTCTCACGTCTACAGGGGCAAGACGAGACCATTCCTTTCTGTGCCATGCGCCCCCAAACCACAACCCTTCCCCTCCAAGAAGGTGCCAAAAAGCCCCTCCCTCCTTGGCTAACTCTCCACAGTCAATTCTCTGTAGCAGGCCCTACCTCTCAGAGGAACTAAGCCCCTTGGGACACAAGAGGTCAGTCTCATCAGGCACACACTGTTTCCATTCCATGTCATTTCTGATATGATACTGATACTCACTGGTGTCTCCTTCAAACTCCACAACCCCAGTATATACACAAGAAAAACATAGCTCACATCAGGATGCAGGGGCATACTCTCTACATTATTTCTGACTTCTCTTAAGAGCTGTCAAGGTTCATTTTAAAAAGTAAAAACAGATGAATTTCCACAGACCCAGAAGAATTTCTGCAGACCCACAGGGAGCCATCAGGACCCAGCACAACATAGCATCCTACATGAAATTTTTTAACAGAACATAACAACACTCAACAAAAGGCTGATGAAGCTAGAAGCTAGTAGTAACTTAACAATGCTAGTTTCCTTGGTTTGAAAAAATGCACCATGCCTATAAAAGGCACTAAGGTCAGGTAACAACTTGATGGTGACTTTGTGGAGCTTTTCTTTTCTCTATCTCAACTATTCTATAAGTATAACACTATGTGAAAGAAGATATTTATTGTAAAAAGTAAAAAGAATATTAAAAATATCTTTAATTTTTTCCTATAGATTGTTGGAGTATATTCAAAATACTTTTTGTCATCAAAAAATGAAAATTTGGAGTGCCTATTCCACAAAATTGTTGTTTTTAAAATATAGCACATTTGGGGCTGAAGAGATAGCTCAGGGATTAAGTGTTTCAGCTGCTCTTGCAAAGGACCTGGGTTTGTTTCCCAACCACTCAGAAATTGTTAAGTAGGGCTAGCATATCATCAAATAGAAATCACACCTCAACATTTACTTAATTTACAGTTTATCTTAATTCTTTGAGCATAAAGAATAAAAGTGATCCTGAAATTAATTATTTATTAACCAAGCAATTATTAACTTTCTGGAAATGTTTTATGGTCCACAGTTATATGAATAATTTCAACCATAGAAATTGAAGTATTTTTATTGAAAGCTAATTCTGAAGACTCTTTTATCTTATTACTTTAATATTTCTATGGCTTCAGTTTGATGACATAATATTTTGAAAGTTTATATGCTAAATACAGGAATCAAATACATCAATACCATATGCTAGTCTACAAGAGAACTAGTCTGAAATGACACTATGTCCCCTCAGCATTAAGTCTTATAGAAACTTGCAGTGCTGAGCTCTGACAAAGGAAATGATGATGTATAAGAAGTCTTTGAAGACCCGGATTTTACATTAATTAATAATACCAAGAGGATATGTATTTTTCACAAATAATGCTCTTAAAAAATAATTTCATTCTTTTAAATTTCATATTGGTATGGGATGTTTTTGATCAAACACCATACAAATAATTGTACTCTATTAATACTGCACTATACTTGTGAAATATAGTAAACACTGTACTAAGTAAAACACTCTGAAATATTGTACCAAGCAACCTATTTTCATACCTATTATAGAAAAATTTCCTTCTTCTTTATGGGGCCTTCCTCTTCTGAATCACTTTTCGTAGCAATCTAGACCTTCAGTACATTAAATGCAACATTGTGAATGCATAATATCCACTAGTAAGAATGCCTCCAGGATATATAAAATTTTTAAACAATTTCAGTAAGTTTAGAAAATTCTTCAAGACAGAAAATTTGTTGCATAATCTTTGATATGTATGTTTTATTGAAATAATAAAGAATTGTGTGTTTCTGTTTTCTTATAAGCTGGCATGTTTTTAACATGAAATACAAGTGGTATTAAGTAAACAAGGAGATGAAGAATATAAAAGTGTGAAAAATAAGAGATTTATGTAGGAAAAGTGTGCCTGGAAAAGAAAAGGATACTATGACAACAGAAACCAACCAATAGTAACTGGGGTTCCTTCTCAAAGCCGATCCACTCAACCAATCTGGACACAAGAGAAGAAGTGGATCCCTGAGAGTCAGGCCCAAGACCTGCTCAGACTTTCAGAGGCACAAGGCACTCAGTTCCCCTTCTTTTTGTAGAAAATCTCTCTCAGCAAGAGGCAGCTAGAGTTTTTTTTTTTTTTTGGCACAGCAAGTAAGACTCAGCATGTCAAGCTTTGAACAATCCTACACGGCAGGAAATGTTTTTGCAGAAGCTGCATGACAAGATTGCCAAAAGGATTACCTCTTGATTTTCTTTGTCCTTGGGTTTATTTCATCTAATAATGGGGAATATAAGGTGCCTTCTACAATGAAGAGGGAATTTATTCATGAGTCAGATGCAGTTAAATGGTTCCAAATTTATTGTTGCTCATAATTTTCTAAGAAAACAATATTCTTTGTTGAATGTAAGTGTATGTTTTTTTCTTTTAAAAATATTTATCTTTATGCTATAAATTGTAAGAATAGAAGAATGTATTCATGCCACAGTTTAAAGCCCAAATACTAGAAAGAAGTATATTAACCTTCTCTTTACTAAAATGTGTGAAAATCCATAAGGAATGTACCGTGTAAGGTCTGTGTAAATAAGCATCATAACATTTAGCTACACAAATCTGTGAATAATGTAACACAATAAATTACAAGACAATATTTTTATGTCAAGTTGGGATCTCACAAAAATAATTGTGCTTTGATATGAATTATGATTGAAGCAAAAACATAACTGAATGGGCCTAGGAAAGGGCCAGAACAGAACACAGCTTGCTAACCCTCGACATTGTACAGACTGTGATACTGTTTCCTCCCTTACATAGTACCAATGGTGATGTTTACACCACTTAACACCTAGTCATCTGGGGACCAAAAATGGAAAGCTTACACTTTTTCATAGACCTGTAAAGATACTGTACATAGGAAATGTATTAAAGAATGAATGCTTTGAAACACTACTGTAATTTGTCAGTTTCAAATCTGATCATTCTGATGCATCTAGGCAGTCACTGGGTCAGAAAGATATCTGTATATAGGAATTGACTCTAGAACATTTATTGAGCATTATAAAGTGCTATTGTACTCTGAGATCTAAAGGTGATTGAGAAATAAGAACGTAGAGGTCAGAATTGAAGAAAAGCCTCCAAATAAATACCAGAGGGCAAAGATTGGAGTTAGCAATGGGAGTTATGGGGTTAGGATAAAAGGGGTAAGGGGTGACTCAATTGTGGGAAATTGTCCAGTTATCCTGCTAAGAACAAGTATTTACATAAGGAATAATAATAAATCTTTGAAGAGTTTTTTGAAGCCCTGAAGTTGTATAATTGGAAATCACTTTTAAATATTTTATTTATTATTTTTATTTTATGTGTATGAGAATATTGTCTGCATGTATGTAAGTGCATACATGTCCTTCAATGCCCACAGAGGTCAGAAGAGGGCAGGCGATCCCCTGTAACTGGAGTAACAGATGGTTGTTAGACGTTATCTGGGTGCTGGGATTGGAACCCAAAGTCTTCATGGGAAAGAAGAGACACAATCTCATAAAGGAAGACCCACCTCAATATAACACTGATAAGACGAAGAATTCAAACAGCATAAATTGTAGAAGAAATACCTAACAACCAAATAAGGTCAAACTCTTTAAAACTTCACTACAATTTTGAAGACTAATGTATAAAGGAAATAAATTTTGGAGTAAGATGTTTTCCTTTACCTTTGGACAAAAATGCAACTGTGTAATTTGCTGAAATTGTCTCATTAATTTCCACAAATAAAATAGTAGGGGATGTCACCAAGTACCACTGAAGGTGAAAACACAAGATATTGGTGTATGAACTGGTCACTTTGTGAATCTGGAGCATGAACAGTAAAGTTCTTGTAGAATGAAGTAATCTGTGATGTTACATTTTAGGTAAAGGAAGGCAGCACATTTGTGTTTTGTTTTCTTTTTCCTCTTCTAGGCTATTTAAGTAGTCCTTTTCTAGTGAGAAACTAGCAATCAGTTCACTTAGGAATTGAAGCTTTTGCAGTTGAGTGTGCTTCCAGATAAATGGGACAGGACATTGGTCTCATTAATGAATGAAGAAATGCAAACTAGGTAAGGGAGGAGCATGAATAGGGAGCAAATCAAGGCATAAAGCTAGAAGGCTTGGGGTCCTAAGCAGATTTACAGTCATGCAGGAGCCTATGGACTCTGGCTGGGATGGGGCTTGCAGAAACAATTTTGTACTATGACTTTGCCACTTTCACACTTAATTGTGACAGCAAGTTCCAAAGTCACCCTTATATACAATGTGCATCTGCCAATTTAGATTTTTATTTATAATTTAATTTATTAAAAGTAAATGGAAGTACAGATGTAGTTCCTCAGTTTTACAAGCCACAATTCAAATGCATGTGGGTAGTGATTATTATCCTAGATATTATAAACAAGAAAATCTACTCCAGTGTAAGAAGGTCCTAGAGGATTCTGTCCACATTGCCATTTTGGGACTGGAAGATTGTATATGAGAAGGAAAAAAGAAGTTACTGTGGTGACTGAATCTTTAAATGGGGTATTAAGACTTCCAACAAGTGAGTTTATGGGGGACGGGGGATGGAGTTAAAATTTTAACTTTAGTTTAGAGGATAGTAACTAAAAGATCAAAATGTATAAGGAGAATTATTTATCATAAAAATGTCAAAGATAGGATACTTTAAGAGGAAGGGAAGGACATATAAGCAACTCAGGAAAAAGAGTTGTAGTCAAAGGCATTCTGGGAAGAGAGAACACCTCACCAAGACTCACAGAAGCCTAAAACAAGGCATCTTTCTGAAAACCTTGAAATGACTTCAGATAGCCAGGAGGAAAAGAAAACAGGTGTCAAACATAGTCAAAAAACACCATTTGAGGTTCTTAACTGCAGAAAGATCAGTCGCGGATTCCTTCCCTTGGGAGATTCTGCAGGACCCTGGTTAGTATCAAGGCATTGTGTGGCTTGTTCTGCCAAACAAGATCCATTCCTAATGACTGTCCCTTGCTGTGTCATCACCTTCCCTCAACTCAAGCCACTTGTATAAGTAACATTGCTACTTTCCAAAACAGCACCACTGTAACTCAAGGAGTAGATGCTATGAAGTTACTGATGCTAATCTGACTAGCTAATAACATATGAAATAGGAATATCATTTGGGTTGACAAATTAAATCAAGGTAAAATTTTGCCAAATGACATTTTTTTATTTTATTTATTATTTTTATTTTATGTGTATGTGTATATTGCCCATATGTAGGTAAGTGCACCCATGTCATGCAATGCCAGTGGAGGTCAGAAGAGGCTATTGGATCCCCTGGGACTGGAGTTACAGACAGTTGTCAGCTGCCATGTGGGTGCTGAGATTCAAAGCCAGGTCTTCTGCAAGAACAACCAGTGTTCTTAACCACTGAGCCATCTCTCCAGCCCCATAAATGACAAAATTTTATGCATGTGTGGGGGGGTAGATACATGTTTGTATATAATTACAACACAAATATATGCATTATGTAAACATGCAAATATAGACATACATAGATGAACACAAAGCTGCTAAGTAGATAGATGTGTAAAGGCACAGAACACATAGCTAGCTCCTTACCGCATCAATGATAAATTCATGCATATAAACAAACAGGTAACAGAATATGATTTTGAAAATTGAACATATATGTTTCAAAATGATTGGGGGCAAAGAAATAAAAATCATTGGAAAAACTACTTGGCATAGAATGAAGGGTGTTCAACAGTGTTTCCTCATATAAAACCAAGTGAAGAAGTAATCACGAAGATAATTCAAAAAGAAAAAAATGTTGCCTAAATTATCTGAATAGTAACTGAAAACTGGAGCTTGAGGCCTCAATTAATCTAGCCAATGAATACATTTTCTAATGTATTACACATGTAAATTAAATGAATAAATTAATCCTGAAGACTGGTAACTAATTTGCTTAAGGTGCTGGGAAAACTTTTTTTTTAATTTTTTTCCCCTTCTGGGTTCAATTTAATCTCTTTCAGATTGTATCTAATGTGACTCAAGTTATGCTACTATTATTCATAAGGAAGTTTTCTTAAAGCTTGATCCACACACAGCAATAACCTTGGCTGTATACACACTGAGTAAAAAGATTCATCTGAAAGGCTGTAGGGGGTCCATCTCCATCCCCATTTGTCTAATGGAACATCATGCGATTATTGCTCATTTGGCAATGAATGATGTCTGTACGCTTCTTTTTATTAATATGTTTTATAAGTCACAGGTTAAAGAATGTGAGCATTTTACAATATTTATATCACTATGAAAAATGTGAAAAAACAATCCAAAATAAACAGGCTATGATATTCTATGTCATGTTAGTTAAATATATTCTGTGCTTAAATTTTGAATATTTTAAAACATTAATAAAAAAGAGTTCAAACTTCATTAATTGACAAATGAGTAATACACTTAGGGTATGAAATTAGTCAAATCAGGATGAAAGGTGGACCAATCTGTGCCACTCCATACCTTGGGTATGTGTAGGTATAGCCATAGCCTGTACTTTTTCTGTTTGTATAAAGTTTTAATTGACCTTTACTATGCACAGAACTACTATAATTTGAATCACACAGGACCTAAATTAACTGCAATTAAATTATACTTTGAGTGAAAACTAAAAATTTTTTTCAGGGCTTACCCTTGCCCACCTCAAGTATACACAGAATCGTTAAACAACTATAGTACAAAGTCATCCTACTGTTGGCTATGTTCTATAGTTTGCTGAATACCTGTGCCTAAAAGATTTTTCAACACAGCATAGTGTAGAGTATCTATATTTACTCTCTTGATCATGACTAGGACCTGGCCAGACTCCCCAGCATAGCCAGACCATGTCCCACCATATGTCACTAGGCCAGGAAAAGATAAAATTTCACAATAAAAATAAGATAGTATTATTTCTACTGAATAATATCACTTTTACAGCATCATACATTTGAAAATGACAAATTGATCCATTGCAAGATAGGGCCTTGTAGAAAAAAAAAATTATTTCTCCTAAGACCTTAAAGAAAATTACCTTACTTAAGCTTTCTGAGTTATGAAATGGCAAGATGTTAATCAAGGCATCATTTTTATAATTGCATATATAAGAACACATTGAATATGTTCAAGAAATTCATTACAAAACACATTGTTTACCCTTGATAAAAACTATTCCAATTAGCTGATTTAAGAAAATGGTTGGAATCAATGTTCCAAAAAGAATGAACATTTTTTGTTGCTGATGGTGTTGATTTTTATGTTTTAGAAACCAGATTATTATCCATGGTCTGTCCCTTTTCAAAAACAGTAAGTCCAAAGGGTTTGTCTTTAGGAACACTGGCAGAGAGAGCAGATGTTATGGGGGTAAACTTGTTGTGATTTTTTTTTTTTTTTTGCTAAGCACATTGCTAATTTTGAACTTATATTTTAAAATTCAGAGAACTGAACTATAATGAATTCCTAAATATATTAAAAAGGAACATTTTATTTAGTAAATGAAGCTTCAAAATGTTGTGATCTAGTTTCCTTTCTTTGATAAATTGAGTAATCCCTATACACTACTAAATTTGAAAACCTAAAAGAAATGGACGGGCATCTAAAAGCATGGGAATCACCAAAATTAAACCAAGAAGAGATAAACAGTTTAAACAGACCATAACACATAAGGAAATTGAAACAGTAATACAAAACCTCCTGACTAAAAAAAGCCCAGGACCAGATGGATTTATATCAAATTTCTGTCAGATGTTTAAAGAAGATCTATATCCAAAACTATTTAATTTACTCAAAAAGATAGAAAAGGAAGGAGAGGGATGGTTCAATATACATAAGTCAATAAACATCATAAATCATATAAATTGGCTCAACGACAAGAACCACATGGTCATTTCAATAGATGCAGAGAAGGCCTTTGACAAAATTCAACATGCTTTTATGTTTAAAGGAGAATTGAGAATTGGACTGGAGGGAACATACCTCAATATAATTAAAGCTATATACAAGAAACCTACAGCCAACCTCATTCTAAATGGAGAAAAAGTGCAAGCATTTCCATTAAAATCAAGAACCAGACATGGCTGTCCACTATCTCCGCTCCTTTTTAACATAGTGCTTGAAACTCTTACAAGAGCAATAAGACAAGAGAAGTAAAGAGAATTGGACTGGAGGGAACATACCTCAATATAATTAAAGCTATATACAAGAAACCTACAGCCAACCTCATTCTAAATGGAGAAAAAGTGCAAGCATTTCCATTAAAATCAAGAACCAGACATGGCTGTCCACTATCTCCGCTCCTTTTTAACATAGTGCTTGAAACTCTTACAAGAGCAATAAGACAAGAGAAGTAAATTAAAGGAGTGATAATTGGAAAAGAAGAGATCAAATTATCCCTTTTTGCAGATGATATGATATCTAAGAGATGCCAAAAATTCCACCAAAGAACTATTAATGATTAACACACTCAGTAAAGGGGCAGGTTACAAAATTAATCTACAGAAGTCTGTAGCCTTCATGCATTTTTCTATGAATGAATTTCAAAAAGTACACTTATGATTCATGGCATTTCTGTGGATAGATTTGAATGGATAAAAATCGATTGCATTTGGAAGGATAAATATGATGTAATGATATAGAAAAATTTTGAATCTGACTTTATGATTTATTTTAAACATCCACCATTTTGATTAAAGTATAAAATCATGTATGATTCATTTATAAAACTAATGCCTTGGGGTTGGAGTGCTGGCTCAGTGATTAAGAGCACTGGCTGTTCTGGCAGAGGACCTGGGTTTGATTCCCAGCACCCAAATGAAAGTTAACAATGGTCCATAACTACAATTCCAGGAGGTTCAGTGCTCTCTTCTGACCTCCATAGGCATTGTACAAGATGGGTATAGTTATATACATGTAGGCAATACACTCACACACATAAAATCAAATTTTAAAAAAGATAAACTGATGCCTTTTCAACCATGCAGATAAAAAGAACTGTAAAATGAACTCAGTGAAATAAAGACTTCATTCTTATTTCAGTATGTATGTGTGTGTGTGGGGGGGTGTATTTAACATACCTATTTTCTGCTTTTAAAATTTTATAATTACTTAATTTTAATGAAGGATTTCAAAAATACCTGCATACATTTTGGTACTTATTATTAATTTTTTAGAGTAGATTTATTAGGTAAAATTATGTCAGTGCCATTAAATATAGACAATGGTGTGCTTTATGACTCAATACTTTGTGAACTCTCCAGTGAATTGCATAGAAACTAACTTTAATGCCAGCACAGAAGGACAAGTGTAAGTTTGAAAATAGTTCTGTTTTAGAGTATATTTAATTTGGAAATTGTTGTTGATGAAAAACAAGCATTAGTTGGAATGTTTTTGAGGTTTCTTAACTAAAACTAATTTAGGAACCAAATTATTTCAACTCTGTTTTCCATATCTTCAACAGATTTCCAACATATTATCACACTACACATCTATGGTAATCCCAAAGTAATAGGGTGCTAATAGGGTGGTACTGTCTCTCCTCTTTTTTGAGCCTAAGAATGCGTCTTGACATTTAATTATGACTATTTCAAAAGTGACTTTCCATCTGACAGTCAAGCAGTATGCTTGGGATCATTAAGCAGGAACTTCAATACAGCCTATAGGAGAAATGAACTGGACAGATATAAATATTTTGTGATTTGAATTTCAGAGTGGACTTTATATGTCTTTCATAATAGTTAAGATATGGGCAACTTGAATCCACTGATTCTTCATATTTAGAAAATGTAGGTTATTGTTCAATTGTTATTTTATTTTTAAAAGACTCACATTTAGAAGTCTCCAGTTTTACCATTAAAATCAGGGAAATTGGGCAGATTGAAGATTTACTTTTTGCGTGTGAGCCTAAGCCTTTGACAGCCACTTCAGTTTTCCAGCTCACTGGTCACACACAGAGAATGAGTGTCTGTGAGATGCCCCACCCTAAATGACACATCTACAACAGAACATTTGCACCTAAGGCTTATAGAGCATAGTAGAAGAAGGGGTAGAGGGAGCACTAACGCATCTCTCAACTCTCACCAGTGGAACATCCTTATGCAAGAGAGGACAATGAACACAGAAGGCCACAATAGGCCAAAGTGTAGACAGTAAGAGACTGCAGAGTATGTGTGTTCAGATAGGACTCCTATTTTAAACTTTACCTTTCCAGGACTCAGAGACCATTGTGGAAGAAGAGGTGGAAAGGTGGTAAGAGCCAGGGTTGGTGCATGATCAGAAGGAAATTGAGTCTTTCATGCTTCTGGGAACTTGCTCATATGAACCTACAGCAATAGTGACAGCAGGCACCAGACCCATGCAAACTCAGATAAAAACCAGCATAGGACTGGGGAAATGGGTAGGAGGCTCCAACCTTAGCCAAGGAAATATTGGAAGGTGATCACTGCTGGGTGAGGAAGAGTTGATCTTTAAGGAAGTGGTCCTAGATAGGCTGAACAGACGCCAGCGGATGAACTCACACTGAAGGATATCTGGGCACACAAATGACTCTATAAGCCTGAATGTATATGACAGACACATGAACTCTTGGGAGCAGACTACAGGGGTGGGAGCAGATAGGTGAGCGGGTCTAAATATGATTAAGATGTATTGAATCAGATGCACAAATTTTCAATAAAAATATACATTGGAGAAATATTTAACATTTAAAAAATTATATGCATGTGTATATATGTCTGTGTGTGCATCTGCGCCTGTGTGTGTGCACACGCATTTAAGTACAGGTGGTCATAGAACACAGAAGAAAGCATTGGATTCCCTTGACCAGGAGTTATAGATAGTTGTGTGACACCTGAAGGGAGAGTTAGGAACCCAGTTTAGGGGTTCTGCAAGAGCTGTATGCACTCTTAACCTCCGAGCCATCCCTCTTAGCCCCAGATAAAATAATAACATAAAGTCAAGTTTTTGCTAATTTCTAGGTATATAGAAAATTTAAAATAGAATTCTAATGTAGTTATGCTATGAAGGGTATTAGCAAACACTGAAATTTCTTTCCGATCCCTGTCCCCAGAATTACTGACTGTAATGTTCACCATTATGGTGTATCAAGCACAACTCTGTGAGAGTCACACTAATTTAACGTCCATTTAAAAGATGAGGAAATTGAAGCCCAATAAGGTTACTTGGATGCCAGGGACATTAAGCTTGCAGGAGACCTCAGTTACTGTTGGTACAGAGTTATAGTCAGCAGGCTTTGCTGCTTTTTGTACCTTCTTTCCATTGTTTTCTTTCAATCTTCCTCATTCCAAGGAGTTCCCCAGCTTGGTTACTACTCTGGGCAATGTGGGACCCTAATCTTATATTTAATCACAAAGGCTTTAACCTTGCCTTCCATGCAGACAATTATTATGACAACTTGAAGAAACTTTTCAGTTCATAGTTATACAACCAGAGTGTGACATTTTGATTTCTTTATTTAAAAAATATTTTATTATTCTTATTTTATGTGTATGAGTGTATTGCCTTCATGTATGTGAGTGCACCCATGCCGTGCAATGCCACAGAGGTCAGAAGAGGGCTTTGGATTCCCCTGGAACTGGAGTTAAGGACGGTTCATAGCTGCCATGTGGGTGCTGGGAATTGAACCTGGGTCCTCTGCAAGAGTAGTCAGTGCTCTTAACCACTGAGCCTTCTCTCCAGCCCAGGGTTTTCATTTCTTAAATAAGAACATTCTGTCATGCCAAGAGTGTTAACACCTTCAAGAGATTCCCTGAGAGCCAATGAGTACCCTTCATCTCAGCAAATTACATCAGAGTCACACGGTAAACTATTTTTTTCTTAATAATCTCACTCTGTTTATCCAAAGCAAAACAGTATTTATAAGAACTTTATTCTGTGGTTGATATCCAACATTAAAATATCCTCATACTTTTTCTTCATTTGTTCACAATGTATCACTGTCCTAATCTCTGTATTATGTGTTATTGCCTCCTTGATGTCTCCTTGTGAGTAAAACATGAACTTATACTCTGTCAAGAGTTAATCAGTATTGCTCTTGAAGAAATGCCTCACTACAATAAAACTTTGAGATCCTTAATAGGACACACTGTCCATAAATTGTTTTAATACACACATTATTTCAAAAATGTAATAGTGTGATTGTGAGCATTTCTAATGTCAGTAGTCAGTGTTCTGATAAGAAAGTCACTCATATAAGTTGATATTAATAATTAAGTTACAATAGGATTCTGTCTGTAGGAATATGTTAATGATGTGAGACCAATCAAAAAATATTTGGCAAAGGTCTTGTCTGTAGATGTCTATATTTTCCACTTTTCCATTTTATTTATTATTTTCGGTTTTATGTGTGAGTGTTACACCTCCACGTATGTAAATACACCCATGTCATGCAGTCTCTGTGGAGACCAGAAAAGGGTATTGGGTCTCCTGGAACTGGACTCACACATGGCTATTTGCCACCACGTGGGTTCTTGCATTTGGTCCCAGGTCTTCTGCAAGAGCAGCCACAGCTCTTAACTGCTGATCTATCTCTCCAGCCCCCCAGTTTTACCACTTTTCAATGTATTAGAGCAATGGTTTTGATGTAGCCTAATAGGCAAGGACTGTTTCTCTTTTCTATTTCATGCACACTGTGATTAGAAACATCTTAATCACCTAAAAGACAGAATGAAGGAGTGCTGTGCATTCCAGAAAAACACTTTAAATCTGTGATCCTATTTAAGTTTTGAAAGTTAACCAAGTCTATTGTTCCTACTTATAATTTAAAAAGTCACTGTGCTCTCAAAATATTTAGAACCCTCCTGATTGTATTAATATTTGATATTTGATTAGGTTAAGATGCAGATGTGAACACTTCCATATGCTGCTGAATAGCAGAAGAACAAAAGGTTCCTGTGGCCGGCCACCTTGGATGTTTCAGTGATAAATATTCACAAGCTCTGTTAACAGCCCATCATGATGACTTAGGTTTTCCCCTGCCAACCTCTGGGCCACTGACAAAATTTGTCATATTTTCTCTGTGGTGGCAAATAACACCAGTAACAAGAATGGGTTTACAAAAGTGGGCAATTTTGCTAAAGTAATTAGAACGAAATCATTCACTGTTTCTGTCTGATTTAATAAAAAAAAAGATAAATAAGAAAACATCTAGACTGTGAAAGAAAGGCTTACTAGAATCAGAAGAAAAACAGAAGAAATTGTGTCATACAATTTCCTGTCTTATTAATAAGGGTTGTCTTATTAAAACAAGGGTTCTTAATATAATAAACACTATCACAAACTGAGTAAGAATAGAGGGGAATAGGAGTATCAGGTAGGAAAGATAATGATTTGGCAGCAATGTACTACCATTTCAGATCTTCAGAGCTGGAAGATGAAATCATCTTACTAAAGCTAAATATTTAAGACAATCTCATTTACATTCCAAAGATTATGGGATTGCAGGAATATTAGCCCAATTTTGTGTGCACAGAGAGATTTGAGGGTAGCAAGAGAGATCCTAGGTTTGACTAATTACTCTAGATGCATCATGTTGAAGGAACAACCTTACACAGAAGCAACAGTTTTTAAGATAACGTAAAAAAGAGCAATAAAGCAAACAACATGCAATTTTTCCTCCCCAGTGTGAATTTTCTCCCCTTTGGTAAACTCCAGGTTTACATGAGAAGCAACCATGGGGAACGGGGCCCCACAGGAAGACCAAGAGTGAGGGTTGTGAACTAAAGTCATTTTATCTGTCTCAGGGGCTAGATTCAGAATGAGCAAGACATTTAGCAAGTTCTTAGCAGAGGTGATTCATGTTGCAGTGTATTCCATCTGAACAAGTCAAGTTCTCTACCTCCAGTGTATTGATTTGGAAAGTGAAACACTGAAATCATCTTTGCTATCATAATAAATCAGTTCACACATGAACTGACATATGGAACAGGGACTCCGTTGCATACTAAAGGGACAGGACCCAAATCTTTGTGGCAAGGAGAAAAATTGAACACACTGAGGTTCCAGGTGTTTCTGCATGCATTATTTTACACAGGCTAAGGTGCAGCTTAGCTAAAGCCAGATGGAATTTTTCTTATTTTCAAACGTACATCATAAATGTTCCAAAAAAAAAAGAGTAAATGGTCTGAGACATACTCATTTGCAGAATTAAAGAATAGTTTGCTTGTTTGGAGACAGTGTCTCCCTGTAGCCTCAGCTCACCTAGAACTTGCCAGCTAGATGAGACTGGCCTTCATCTCCCAGAAGGTCACTTGCCTCTTTCTCCCCAGTGTATGTGTATATATATATATATATATATATGTGTATACACACACACACACACACACACACACACACACACAAGTGTTACAGTAGCAAGAAAGGTCCCTTAGGAACCTGGCTGGATACCTCACATACACCCACTTTGCCAGGTCAATCACCTGGCCACAGGACCACCCCCAGGAAGGCTGGTTCACTTGTCACACCAAAGAGAATGGCAGAATAAATACTGCTTAAATGATATTGTGAACTTTCCTGCCCCAGATCCCTTCCTGTGTTTCCTAAGTCTGTCTGCTTTTCTGAATTCTTCAGAAAAGTGTAATCTCTTCTTCTCTCTTGTCTAATGCTTTCCTTAACACTTTTGGCTGCCCCCTAATTTTAGACTTTCTTATTCTTTTTCTCAAGCTCTGCTCCCTGCCACGAGGCTGCTGGCTTGACAGGTGCCTGACCTCCATGCCAGCTTTAAACCGGCATGGGCTTACTTCCTTCTCTCTAGGGAGCAGCTGAGATTTATACTCTACCTGCCCTGAGGGTTTTTCTTAAAATCCTAATACTAATCATAAATTTGTCCTAAAGCTTCTGTCCTTCTTAAATTCTTGTGTTAATGCAACTAAGAGCTGTAAAGGAGACCCTGTTTCTTCCCATATCATTTGGCGACCCAGAAGGGACCCCAAAAATTCCAGCAGCAAAAGCATGTAATTCCCGGACAACTCTCTGATCTCACACAATGTTAACATTTCTAAGGTTCAATTGTGATTTTATTTTCTTACCAGTCTTCTCATCTTAGAGCCACATTTTTAGTTAGACTTTTCTTGTATGAGCTGTGGGTGAAGAATAGGATTTTGCTTATGGATCATACGAATTTACATCTTGAAAAACAGGGCACTAAAGTATTCACTGAGGATTTGGGGAGGGTTACAGGTTAGGAACATCACTATCCTCCAGAAGATGGAAGACATCAAAGAGCTTCAGCATTTCAGGGTCTTTTCCAAAACAATACTTCATCATTCTGGCAATCCCTCATCACATGCATGGACTGGATGAGGACAAAAACAGAAACCTTGGTGACCTACTCTAGCGCTTCCATAGAAATATGGAGCTTCCTGCTCTTCATTCTCCACTATGCTCCAGTAACTGCTTATTTGTCTGGGAGCTTACACTAGCCTTATTTCCTCTCACCACTCTGTTGAGTTGGGGATTATGGTGCAAAGAACACCTGCATGACACATTGAAGCCATTATTCCTTACAGACAATCCCATGAGGTCTACAAAATCTGCTACTGTCTCATTCTAACTTTGCACTGAGTAGGACTATGTTACAGCAAGAGTGCCTGAGCCAACACAGCAAGAAGCAATATTTTCTAAGCAACTAGAATTGTGGAAGCAAAGATAGTGATGAGTTTAATAGGATTTTAATTGGCTTCATTGATTATGGGAAATAGGGTTTCCTAAAAATGCTACAGAAAAAAGAATTAAAAAAGAACAGGACTTTCATTACCCTTTTCAAAACTAGTGTCTCAATATTGATCTACAGCAATTTTGATACTATCTAAGTAGAGGGAGGCATCTGAGAATTTATGTAGATGTCAACATATCCATATAGCTCTGTCTATGCCCAAGGTGTGTATTTTTCTAATAGTAACTCAGAGAAGTTCAGTGCAGTATTACTGGTGGTGGCTTCACTAGTGCTAAATGGCAAGGCTGTAGATTATAATGTCCAGGTGAATTTAACAAAAGTCATAAGCTTATCTGCCAATGTCTGATTCCTTGGGGAGTTCCTGATAGCTTAACATTAACTACCCATCAATAAATCTTGATCTACTTCTATGCTTTCAAATTGCTAGCTGGAATATTTGTTCATATTCTGATCACAAAGCACTTTGGTGTGACTAAAACATTCTGAGGTAAAAGGACCTTCATGTGAACATTTCTTACTTTCCTGCACTTGGTTACTCATTCAGTGTTTCTGTGTTTTGACTCTTCAATCTCCTATAAAATTCCTCCAGAATTATTTCTGACAACTCTGAGAATATATTCTATATGTGCGCGATGATTTGTGCTGCTCTGACTAGTGTTTTTATTTTTCTTTGTTGCTCTGGATTCTCTTTCTGTTCTATGTGAAGCTGAAGGTATCTGACAGTCTCTGGCAGAACCACTGATAAACCAATCAGGCCAGGGAACTTATATTCAGTAACCTTTCCACAAGCTCCTCCTTTCTGGCCTCACCACGATAGCAGTTCCCATGTAGAAGTCTCCTAATGAACTGAAGGTGTGAAATTTCATAGAGAATTAAAATATATCTCTGATTATGGGCTTGTGACATTAGAGGAAAAGATCACAGGTTGTCAAGGTACCACTGACTTAGAGGCATACTGGAAAGTGTGTCTGGTGCCCTTTCTTCATCTATATATGAGCCTAGGATATTCCACATACCATGTTATACTAAACAATAGCATAGACTTACATACGTAGTCAAATGCATTGTGGGTGGCTAATCCTCTTAGGAAGAGTTGCCTCCCATGTGAGAGTCCATACTTCCTCATAATTGACTCCTGATTGTTCTGCCATTACTTCCTCACACATGCCTTGAATTGCCTAAAAAAAAAAACAAAAAAAAAAAAACAGTACATAGATTAGAATGAGAACTCACTTTATCAGGTTCAAGATTTCATTGACTATTATTTATTAGAGTAGCAATATGGAGCTCACTCATACAATTCGGGGTCTGAATCTAGAAACATTTTCAAATTCACTGAAATTTTCTTCAGGTGAAACTGAGAGGTATACCCAATTCAGTAAATATTAATTTCCATCTTGATTTAACAAAATCATTCTGAACTGATTCCCTCTGTGGATGTGGTTAATGGGGCTTTTATTCCCCTAGCCAAGTAGAGTCCTGCCTTAGTTACTTATCTGTTGTTGTGATAGAACACCATGACCAAGACAATTCATAGAAGGAAGAGTTTATTAGACAAATGGTTCTAAAGGATTCAGAGTCCATAATGGCAGGGGAAGCATGGTGGCAGGAGGTCAGGGCAGGCCAGAGATCACATCGTCAAGTAGGCACAGGAAGCAGAGAGAACAGCTGGACATCTGGCAAGGCTTAAGAATGCTCAAAATGCACCTCAGTGACCTGCTTCCTCCAACATGGCCTCACTTCCTAAAACTCCCAAAACAGCACCATCAAGTGGAGACAAACTGTCCAAATACTTGGAGCGTCTGGGGGGGGGGGGCTCATTCAAATCACCAGAAATCACTTCAACTGTTGCCAACATATCTTCTTAACCCTTTTCTTCACAGCACTTTTGCTCTATCAATTGTGTCTGTCTATACTCTACTAGATCATTAATTTTGAACTACTTACATATCCAAACACTTCAATTTATGACCAAAAAGTGCAAAAAGCCAACCTCAACTCTGTGGTATTTTCGTCCCTTCGTGTAATTCCATCTTCATTTTCCAGCCCAACTTCAAAAACATTCAAGAGTTGTTTTTTTTCCATTTCTTCATTTTTTGATTTCTTGGAATCTCAATTCCAGTTTCCAACCCTATGTTCAAGTTAATTTTGCCATGAAAAAGGAAGTAGAATTTGAAATCCAGCCTCAGTCTTTCCTCCATTATCTTGTAGATCAATCTCTTTCCTAAACCCAAAGAGAAGTCAAGAAGGGTGTCTGTTAATGTAGTCACCCTGCTCGCAAAAGTGAACATTTTCACTGTCCATGTTCTCACCAATATTGTGATAATTTCTTTGGAAGTGCTCCAATTTTATACTGACTGCAGAAATCATAGGTTTGGTTGGCCAGGCATTGAGGCACAATTTCTCCTTCTCATGACTGCCTTTAATTAGATAAGATTAGATGTGAAAAGAAAAGAAGACTGTATTCATTGCCTAAAGAAAATGTATCATATTTTCTTTGCAGGAAAATTGCATTTAGGAAACAGGTAATCAGAGGGGTAGAAGTTGTAGCACCAGGATACTCTAGAAGATGGGCAGGAGTCAGTGTGAGGTATGGTGACATCATGAGCAGGCTGTCCTAAGCAGAGACATCCTCTCAGCAAGAGGAAGGAGACTTAGAAATATCAGGAAAAATGAGTTCAGAATCCATCAGCCTCCATCACTGAAGGAGCCAGCTGATCATTTTCCACTTCTGAATAGGCCCAGTTTTAATTTCTGGAGAACCTCTACCTTTAAAAACTGTACTTACTAATTTGAGAAAAAAAGTGTATAGATTTTTCTTCCTTTCAAATGATGCATGATAAAAACTACTCCATTAATGATAACAATTGATTTATTAAGGGTAATAATCTAAAAAGTAAATCAAATAGAAATTTTTAAGCCTCACAGAGATACCATAATGAAAAATATCTTTTCCAGGTCATAAATTTTATACTGATTCATTTGATAAATTGATACAGTTGTTTTCTTGCCTTGTGCCTAGTCACATTTGAAAATATGAGCTTATTATTATAAAACACCAAACATTTCAAATGTACCGCTTGTTGATTATCAGTTAAAATCAGTTTAAGAAAATGGAAAAAGTCCCTCATTTTAAATATCTAGTAAAGATTTTCTAAGGTCTCTATCCCCATTCTATGTCTTTTTATGCTTCATTTTGAACAAACATCACCAGGAAAAGCAAACAGATAAGGTAAATCATTTGCACATCTGAGAAATCTGGAAATAAAATAAGAGTAAATTACCAAAATTCTTTGTACACATAACAATGGAAGAAATTGCTTCAGCTTTGAAATTACTTATACGTGCATTTGTAAGAAAATTATAATAAATATCTGAAAGCTTTCTATCTGTTACATTCATATTGCAGAGCTAAAATAAATAAAGATTTCACCTAATGGAGGTCCAAATGCTATGCACTTTACAAGTTATAAATAGATTATTTACACCATATATCGTATGAACAGTCATTCTTCTCTTTGGCATAGAATACCCACAACATTCCTGGTGATTATGTCAGATCCCTCATCAAAGTGAGTGGTTTCTGATTTATTATTTGGGGAATGATTGCTTCAAAAAGAAAGAATTCTTGTTCTTTTGTTACACACCTACAGCATCAGTACCTGTGTCTGTAGTAGGAGCCTAATTCATAATCATTGCATGAAAATATGGTAAAATTAGTGTACTGAAATCACAAGTATTGGTTACAAAATGAATCCTGACTTCACATGTCTAGGTCAGTTATTAAGAGTTTAGTGTAAAGATTATGTGATTATGACAAAATATTATGGACCCATCATTGTTGCTTTGACAACCATTTACCAGAAAACATCTGTATATTATATTAAAAAATCTAGTAAGTTTATAGCCAATAAGACTTAGAAAAAATAATCTTTACATTAAAATAAAAAGAGAAAAATGTTCAGTAGTTTGAAGAGCATTTTCTCTGGACTGTGTTCGGGAGTAAAACCTTAAAATGAAATAAACCTGTCTGGATGGCTCAGTGGTTAAAACTGTGTGCTGCTCCTGCAGAGAACTGGAGTCCAATTCCCATCATGCTCATCAGATGTCTATTGCCTGTAACTACAGCTCCAGGGCCCTGTTCTAGCCTAACACAAGCATCTGTACTGAAAAAGATAAAAAAACATAATCTCAAGTGAAAATTAAAAATGAAAGAAAATTAAACTTGAATTATTAAGCAAGCTTCTATTATATTTGTTCTGTTTATAAATATAACAAGTTAGTATGAGAAGTAGCATAGGTACAAAGTATAAACTATAAAATTATGGATTACTATGTAAAATTAGGTACTTATGGCAAGATATTAATACATAGTTTAGTGGTATCATCAGGATTATAAGTTATGCTTACTGAATGAGTCCCTGCTACTTGAAAATTTTATATATGGTTTATTTCAATAAATTTTAAATAACAATGCATGTTATTCCTATAAGAAATTAGACAGCTATATTCCTGGTAAAGTTCATACAAAGTTAAAGTGGAAGGAACAGAGATTAGTCAAGCCATTAATTGTGTTGCTGAGTCTAATCATTTGTTTGTTTTAGCTTAAATTTCCTTCCTTTATTAAAGTCATTAGTACATGACAGTGAATAATCTTGTATGGAAAATTCTTAATTAGGTTAGAAAATTTTTTTAAAATTTATTGCAGTATAATATACCTGGGGTACTGTCAATATGGGTAGATATAATGAGCCTTATAAACAAGCCGTAAGGTCTAAGTTAAAGCTGAGAAATTATTTTCAACACTAGTTGAATGATGAACAAAGTTGTAATTTTGCTGATGACTCTTCTCTTTGCAGACATTACCATCTAAAGGCAAGGGTGTGCTGTAAATCAAAGAATGCTTCCATTAATCATAATGAGAGTTAAATGTATGTCAGGAGAATGAATCCCCTTAGGTATTTAGAATGAGTTTCAGTTGCTATACATCTGTTAATGCAGCTTGCTAAGGTGTTTTCACACTTTCAAGAATCACCACTTTTGGCAAGATTAAATATGAAGGCCCCACCTGACCATGTCATTGCCAAGCTTTGAGTCTCAAATGCTCCTGAGGACTCTAGAGGGATGTGAGGTGGCATCTGTAAAATATGTGCGCGAGGCAGACAGAGTGATCCAGACTGCCTATTCTGCAGGAAGCTTAAGGGTACCCAGCAGATTGCTTGCTCTGTGAACCATGTACTTTGGCTTCACCAGCTCTCTGCAAGCAAGACAGAGTTCCTCCTCCAGTGCAGCACAGCAAAGTTTGTCTTCTTGCCAGGTTTGTGTAAGTGCTGAGAATTGAGCTGTCTGACTTCATTTCTGTAACCAAGACATATTAAGATCTAGCAAATGCAAATAGCTTCTTAAGACTGTTGGTGACTTTGCAAGAAAAAAGAAAATGAAAAAAAAAGTATGGAGGAAAAGCTTTTGAAGAGGCTGAAAAAGAAGAGGAAAAAGATGCTCAGTGGAATGACAGCAGTCTTAGAGTTTACATGATGTTGGGTCAAAACAATCTAAGTCAGAGGAAAGGAGGTTATGAAGGAGTCAGTAACTGCGTAAGAGAAGCGTAACCAATATTGGGGATTGAAAAAGAATGCACTAGTTAAGGGCTAAAGAAGTAGAGGTCTGTGGAGCTGTACACAGAGCTTTAGCCAAAATTACACACAAAGATAATATTTGGGAGAACGATACAGAGATCAGAAGTCTAGATGAACTGTCTGACCACAGACACAGAGGAGGGACACAAGGAAAAGCACTGAGGCTTCCTCATACACTCCTAACGTTTGTACATTTTTTTTTTAAACCGGTCACATTTAGTATTGAGATAAACAGCATGGAAAACCAGAAATACATGATAAGATTCATAATTTTGGACACAAGTCTAAACTTCTAGGGAGGCAGTGAAAAGATCAAGTTAATGGCTGTAAGACAGAAACATTTTATGATGCCTTAGAAATGTAAGAACATTATGGAGAAACATGAAGGCATTCAAGGTATTAAGAGGGAGAAAGTGTAGTAAGAATGCATTTTTTTGAGACATGGTCTCCCTGTAGCCCCAGCTGTCCTGGAACTCTCTATGTAGACCAGGCTGGCCTTGAACTCACAGAGATCTGCCTGCCTCTGCCTCCTGAGTGCTGGGATTAAAGGCATGCACCACCATGCCCAGCTGCATTTTAAGATGTCAAAGCAAGAATAAACACTCTGGAGTACCCTATTCTCTGCACATTGGGCAGTTGTGAGTCTCCATGCTAATCACCATCTGTAGCATGAGGAAGCATCTCTGGTGAGATTTAAGAGATGCATTAATCTGGCTATGATGGGCATAACAATAAGTCATTGGGAATCACTTTAATACTATGTCTACATAGCAGAATAATAGTAGGCTCTCCCATATGGCCTATGACCTGTTCGATCACAGGTTCTTAGGTCTAATATCAATACAAGGTATGGTCTCCATCCTATGAAACAGACCTTAAATCAAATCACAAAGTAGTTGGTCACCCCTATAACATTCCTGCCCCAATGCAACAGTGGACATATCTTGCCAAGCCAGGTGTTACTGTAACTCTCACGATTCACTGCTAGGAAATATTGATAATTACTTTCCTCTTCTGATACATACATGATACCTTCCAGCACTATGAGAGCTGGCAAGAACAGATGAAGCTTTAAAGTCAGCACCAGCTTGATTTCTCCTTGTTTGTTTTACAACTCATACATATAATGTTTTCAGCAATAGGATCTGACTGTCAACATCTGGTGGGTAACCAAAAGCAGTGGCAATGACCAGTATTGTTTGAGGATCTATGGGACCCCTGGTCAGCGGTTTCAAAAGTGGGAGGCCATTTTTGGCATTAGGCTTTTACTTTGCTAGACTATGGTGTCTAGTAGGGGCAATGTCCCCCTATTAAATAGAAAGTCATTTGAATATCTTTTTATATTGTATATGTATATACTTTGACTATAGTGGTGAGTTTCCATAGACTTTTCCTAAAGGCCTTTAGTGTTCATTATCCCTCCCCACTAAGCCTCCTCTGACCCTCCCTCCTGCTCCTCACCCCATTTACCTTCTCGTTCTCCATTCCTCCACTTGTTCCCTTTATATCACTGCATTCTATCTCCCTTCTCATGACCGCCTCCCCCCATGGCCTTTTACTATGGATTCTAAAGCTAAAACATACATATCTAAGGATTCAAAGCTGGCGTTCACCTCTGACAGAAAACATGTCATGCTTGTCTTTCTTGGTCTGTGTTACCTCACCCAGGATTATTGTTTCTAGTTTCATCCATTTACCTACAAATTCATGATTTGGTTTTTCTTAACAGATGAATAATATGCCATCATGTCAATGTACTTTAATCTCCTCTATTCATCCATTGATGGACAACTAGGTGGTTTCCATATTCTGCCTATTATGAATAGGGCAGCAATGAACATGGATGAATGGTAACTCTCTAGTAGGACAGAGTCCTTTGGGTATTTGCCCAAGAGTAGTTGGCCTGGATAATGTGATAGAACTATTTCTAGATTTCTGAGGAATCTCCATACTGATTTCCACAGTGGCTGATCCAGTTTGCACTCCACCAGCAGTGATTTAGTGTTTCCCTTTCTCCAAATCCTAGCCAGCATTTTGTGTTTGATTTTTGGATCTTAGTCATTTTTACTCTTGTAAAATAAAAATCCTAAGGTGTTTTTAATTTGCATTACCAGATGATTAAAGGTACAGTGATCATTTTGAAGGAGAGGGCTAAAAAGATTTTAAGAACCAGAGGTGGTAGATGACTGCAAAGAAATAGTTTTCCAAACAGCAGTTACTTACATGAGCTCACTGAAATGGGAATAGCATGCACAAGTCCCAGGTAAGCTCAAACCAGACAGATCTGAGCACAGACATGAGGAAGGGGATAAGAAACCCCAGCCTTCATTGAGGAACTACTGGAAACCAATACATATGGGGAAGGGGGTATAATCAGGCTCTAGTGGGTGGATACATACTGAATGACATAGGGCAGATATATAGATGATAGATAGATAGATAGATAGATAGATAGATGATAGATAGATGATAGATA
>NW_008360332.1:914545-940662 GCF_000622305.1 Nannospalax galili | reverse complement strand
ATAGATAGATAGATAGATAGATAGATAGATAGATAGATAGATAATAGAGGACATGAAATCAGACAGGGTAGAAAGAGGGGACTAGATCAAGGTGTCTAAATATGAACAAAATATATTGTACGAAATTTGTAAAAATTCAACTTTTAAATAAAAATTCAAATAAAAATATTTTTAAAAGAGAAGACAAAAATAAACAATGTCAAAGCAGGAAAATAATTTGAGTGTCACTCTCATGGTGACAGCAATTCATTATGTTATTGATGTAAAATTTTTTTAAATATTTCATCATTTCAAAATGCACTGGAAACAAATAGAAATGTGTTAGACACAGAATTCTCTCAATTCTAGCACCTAAGGACACAGTGCCAGGTAAGGCCTGATTTCACGGAACCATATTGCATTGTGGAAAGAAAATTAATAAAAGTCTAACTCAGGAATTCCAAAGCATTTATTCTAGAACTTTCCCCTGGAAATTATGGGAATTTATCCCTTCCTGAGGGAATTAAAATTTGGATATACATTTAACAACCTGAAGATGAACAGAAAATACCTTTATGAGACTCAAGAAGTGCATTATCATAGTGATCTGCTGTGTGATCTACATGTGATCTGCTGTGTGATCTGCATGTGATCTGTTGTGTGATCTGCATGTGATCTGCTGTGTGATCTACATGTGATCTGCTGTGTGATCTACATGTGATCTGCTATGTGATCTACATGTGATGTGCTTTTATTTCAGCTCCTTACTGTTGGAGTAACACTCTGCTTACCAGACTTGTATGAGCTGAGGAATCAAATTGCCAAACTCTGTTAAATGCTAGCACCTATTCCATTCACAGAAAGCAGAAGTTCAAAGTAGTCATTGTCTTTGCATACTTTGCTGTGACATAAATTACACTTCCAAGTTTGTGTCCATGATTAGGGCTTAGAGAATAAAATCCTTTCTTTGTGCATGTTGTTTCAAAATGAGTTTAGAATATTAATGACATGCTATCTTCAGTATTTATGTATTTATTTTCAAAACGACAGTAAGGGCATATATTAAATTAAGATTTCCTTAATATTAATCTCATGTCACTTTTATATCACGGAGTGTCATCTAGACCCACAATGAGCTTCAACATAATATATAGACCAATAAAAGAAAAATGGTGGTCCTAAAAGTACAACATCTTGAGAAGCATGAATAGTAAGTAGCTATAAAGTGAGCAGGTCCTTTTATCAATAGCCAAGGCTCTATAATTCTTTTAGTGTTTTTGAATAAAAGTTTCAATGATTAATTTCAGTTAAAAGGAAAAAATACCCAAGATATTTCTATAGTAAATCCCAAAAATCTTTTAAGAAAAACACTCTTAAAAGTGCTTAAGTACTTGCTCTTAGGACCCAGGTTCAGTTCTCAGCACCTATATCAGGCTCACAACCACTTGTACCTCCAGCTCCAGGGGATCTGATGCTCTTTCTGGGCTTCTGTGAGCACTACATGCACATCGTATACATACAGACAAGTGAGAATATGCACATAAACATAACTAAAATAAAAAAATGGTAAAAAAAAATCCAGACACAAGAAGAGGGAGACCGCAGTGTTTTGTGTATCTACTGTGAGGTGTTGAATGTGATGTTGGAACCTCACATTATAGGTGATTCTAGTGTGATTTGTTGCTCTAAAGGAACACATCTTTGCTGAACTCGTTGTTTATTTACTACTCATCTCTGTCCAGGATTTATGAAGGTTAGTATTTAATTCGTATATTGTTGCTCAGTAAAGAGACACATGATTTGTATTTGGTAGGAAGAGAACCACAAAATTCACAGTTTTATTGACCTCTGGGACATTAAGAAGTTCTTTTAGCTTAGAAAATTTATTTCAGCAAGTCTTTTACAATTGCCCATAAAAATCATTGTGGCCCAAATGCACTGAACCATCCATTGCATCCTACTGGGATTCCTATTAACCAGGGAAACACCTTCTTAATATGTAGTAATCAGATATTTATCAGACTTGATTTTTGACAGTGAATTATTCACAGACAGATTTCAAGTTGTCAATGAAGTTTTCAGGTAGAATCCTTTGATTTAGGCAATTATACTCTATGTCTGAGGATGTGCAATGTGTACCTTATTATCTGTAAAATCTCCCAGCACACCCCACTCCACCTCCTCTGGGCTCCAGACTCATTGCCAAGGTAAAATGGAACTCTACCTGTGTTGAACCCTCTCTCCACATCTCTCCTTCAGCATTTTCCTCCCCTCCCTCGCCCTCACAGCATTTATTTTGCTACTGGCTGTAATTCTGTTTTGCTTATGTGAAAACTTTGTTCACATGGGGAACAGGAGAGGATGAGAATCCAATTTTATGATCTGATTTCAGTTGGGACAATGGGAATCTCTCAAAGTTTGGAAATAAGAGATATTTTCTTGTTAAGTCCTTTCTTTGTTTTCTCCTCCGTTTACAAGGAATTTCACCCGATTAGGAAAATGTTTCGTGTTCATTGGAAAAGAGAAATGCCTTGAAATCTAGATATGCAAGCTTTCTGTTTAGATTTGACCTTGTTCACAGCACAGGCCTGAACCTGCAACACACTGTGCCAGAATCTATAATCCAGTAAAGGCCTCATCTTCAGTGGTGTGAGGGAAATATTTTTGAAACTCATAAGTGTCCACAAATTAGGTTTCATGTGTACCTAAATTAAATTAAAGCTGCTCTATTTTTAATGAAAATAAGGCAGGCATTAATTTTGATAAAGAACATAAGATTTCTAGGGATAAGAAAGCAGAAAAATTAGTATTTTGAATATGATACTTTTAAAAAAGCAACAAAACATTGTATTTTCAAATCTGCTAACTTAGACCAACGTGTAGTTCAAGTGTATGTAATCAAGGTAATTCTTTGGCAAAGTCAAACTGCGTTTACACCTCTGCTTAAACATTCTGAATTTTTTTTTGATTTTTCTTATATGAAAGATGATCCAAGCAGACATCAGATGTTTTAAAAATACTTAGGTTTCTTTCTCTAAAACAATTAGGAAATATAATGTTCCTAAACTTCTTCTTCCAGTACAGAGAAATGTGTTTGTGGTGCTCCAATATTGATGGTTATATTGAGGAAACAAAGAAGAATGTAGCATTTGCAGCTTCAGCCCAGACTGGGAGATAAAGGGTTCAACACCCAGTCTGCGTTTACACCTCTGCTTAAACATTCTGAATTTTTTTTTTGATTTTTCTTATATGAAAGATGATCCAAGCAGACATCAGATGTTTTAAAAATACTTAGGTTTCTTTCTCTAAAACAATTAGGAAATATAATGTTCCTAAACTTCTTCTTCCAGTACAGAGAAATGTGTTTGTGGTGCTCCAATATTGATGGTTATATTGAGGAAACAAAGAAGAATGTAGCATTTGCAGCTTCAGCCCAGACTGGGAGATAAAGGGTTCAACATCCTGGGAGAAGGGAGATGAATAGGATCAGCAACCCTAATCACAACAGCACCCAGCAGTCCTAATGGTAGGGAAGCTCCCAAGTCCTCACAGGCCTTAAGTCCAGTTGGAGGAGCTATATTTTCTAAATAACTACTCAGCCCTGAAGAAGGAACACCCTCAAGCCCCAGAACTCAAGTTGCTAGAAGAGCCACTGTTGGTCACTATATTGTGTGAGAGGCCAGCATCTGACACTGTCATAAGCTTTGGGCAATGGGTAGGTACTTCAAGAGGCAGAGGGAAGTCTCCTTAACATGCCGTGTCTACAGGATCACCAGCTTCCCCATACACAAACCAAGTCCCATCCTCATCTGCTTTGTATGAATTAGGGAAGGTGTTGTGTGACACTGTTCCTTGGGGTATATAAACCAATGTCTGCTCATCCTAAATAAGGAACCAACCAAAAACCAAAGTAAGGACACCAATACGCATCTTGGTGAACTAAAGAGTTTTATTGGGATTACTTAAAGTAGTCTGGGTATGGGGATACTTACAGGAGCAGAAAAGGCTCAAAGAAAGCTGCGTCATCATAAACCCACTCCAGCATGGGTGATAGCTCATGAAGCAGGAAACCTGGAGCTCAGTGCACAATGTGATAGGTTGGAGAGAGTGCATTTCCACAAACCTCAGCATGTCTGATTTCTAGGCAGGTTAGCAGGTCTCTGCCTCTTCCAGGCAGCTTTGTTGTCAGAAAGTATCTCTCAACAGTCCTCAGGGATTATATTAGCTGTGGAGGGAGGGCCTAGTGAACCTGGTCCATTGCAGGAACACCCTGATGTTACTGAGGTGTTTTCTTCCCGAGCTTAATGAATTTAATGACCCGGCATAATTTGTAAGTTTTTTCCTTTAGGAATTGGACTAGGATCATCCAAGGATAGCACTTCCAGGAAAGTGAATACTTGTGTCACAAGTCTCACCAAGGCACGCGTTCACTCTGCTAGAACTTAAGGACGACCATCTCCCAGACATGAACAGTGGGAGGTCCTCTGGTGATTCATGCTGTCAACTCACTTCTCACCTATACTAGTCTAATCCTGTGGGCTCTGTTGATGGCCCCATTCGATAGTCCAATTCCAGAACTGTGCTACTGGTGACACCTGCCTAGCCATATCTTTTCCCTAAATTTACCCTGAAGTTCCTGAGAAAGTTCTGGATCATTTCTGTGAATGGGAACCCATGAATTCTGGCACCACGTCCCATTGTTTTACTTCCTTCCCCCGTCCTGAGGTATCTCTCTACATTTCATGTTCTTTAGACTATTCTAGACATTTCATAAGCTCCAAGGTCGCCAAAACCTGACTCTTTGGAAACTGTGGGCTTATACTTTTGCAAGTCTACCTCCACTGCAAAATTGAACAATCATCTTCAAAAGGCACACCAGTCTAGACTACTGATGCTCTGTAGACACCAGTGGTACAGATCAAAAACAAAGAAACCACACAGATACTTTTAAGCTCATGTTGTAACCAAAACCAAAGAATATGCCCAATTAATCAATACCTTCTATATTTTAAAGAAATAAATTCTTGTAAAAGTTACTCCACAAAATTAAAACAGGCAACTTTCATACTGAATGTGTAAGCATCAATGTAGAGATTCAAGAAACATGAGAGGGTGGGTTCGGACCTCCATCAGGGTAGCAGATGGGAGCTTAGCAGACCGCCAGAGAGTGCTGGGTTCTGGCCTCCTTCTGACCTCCAACTACCAGAGGACCTGAGAACCCAGGGGACAGCCTGGCAACCCCCCGAATCCTGCCTCCACATGGTGGTGAGCTTCCCCTAATTGCTCCATACCATCCCCCTACCTGGGATTTTGTGAGGACCCTCCCAAGGCCCTAGGGCAAAATGCCTTTGGTAGGCTAAGGCTGGGATCTCAGCAGACTTCCAGAGAGTGCTGACTTCTGTCCCCCTCTGGCCTCCATCTGGCATAGGAATGACAACACACAAGGCTGCCTGAGAGAGCCTGGATCCTGCATCCACGTGGTGAAGGAAGCCTGAATATACCTGACTGGAACATGAATTGGGCTTCTGGGGGTACCCCTGAATAGTTCATTTGAAGCCATCAGTTCCCTCCAAAATAAACCTGAGAGAACCTGAACACTGTACCAAACAGCTTTAAATAACAATAAAGAAAGGATCTAAGCACCCAGATAATACAAACAGAAGCATACTTCAACTTAATTTTCATATCAGAATCATAAACAACAAAAGAAATTCACATGCCAAAACCATGACTAAAGAATAATAAAATGGAAAGCCAAAACACTATATCCCCACCAAGCCCCACCAATCCTGTAGAACAGTTCTACAAGGAGAACTCCCTAGAGATAACCCAGGACACTTAATTTAAAAGAACAATCATAAACATGATCAAGGAATTCAACAGATTTAAAGAACACACAAACAAATCAAAGAGCTAAAAGAAGATAGTGACAAACTCCTGAATGAATTCACAAAAGAGATAGAAACCTTAAAGAAAATTCAGGCAGAAATGAAGAAAGAAGTGCAAAACCCAATAATCCAACTTGAAACACAGGGGAAAGCCTCACCTCTAGAATGAATGAAATGGAAAACAGAATATCAACACTGGAGGATAAAGTTGAAGAACGAGGAATTGGATCACTCAAGCAAAGATTATGGAAAATTAAAAAAAAACTACAAGAATGGAATATGCAAGAGATGTGGGACACCACAAAAAGACCAAATCTACAGATCACAGGAAGGAGAAGAATTTCAGGTTAATCATGTTGAGCAGATCTTAAAAAGGCTTATAGAGGAGAATTTCCCAAAATTAAGAAAAGACATCCCCATACAAATACAGGAAGGACATAGAACACCAAATTGACAGGGTCAGAAAAGAAACTCCCCACTACATATCATAGTAAAAACACTATATGTACAGAACAAAGAGAGACTGCAGAAAGCAGCAAATGAAAAACAAGTCACATACAAAGGAAAGTCCATCAGAATTACAGCTGACTTATCAATACAAACTATGAAAGCCAGAAGAGCCCGGACTAAGGTATTTCCAGTTCTACATGACAATAGATGCCAGCCCAGAATACTATACCCAGCAAAAATGTCTATTATAGTTGAGGGGGAAACAAAAATCTTCCATGACATGAATAGCCTGAAAGAATACATGTCCAAAAAATCAGTCCTCTAAAGAATACTTGAAGCAATACAGGGAGCAAAGAGAAAAACAACTATACCTTAGGGGCAATGAAAGAAAATAAATAAAGATACAATCTAGGAAATAGAAAATTACACAGAGAACACAAACAGCAATCAAAATGACATCAAACAATGCACACCTTTCAATAATAACCTTAAATATCAATGGACTGAACTCCCCAGTCAAAAGACACGGGTTAAGTGAATGGATTAAGAAACAAAATCCATCTTTTTGTTGTCTGCAAGAAACCCATCTCACCTTCAAGTAGAGGCATTGCCTTAAGGTGAATGGATGGAAAAGAATATTCCCAGCAAATGGCACTAAGGAACAAGCAGGGGTTGCAATTCTAATATCTGATGAAATCGACTTCAAACTAACACTAATCAGAAGAGATAAGAAGGGTCACTTCATTCATATCAAACAATTAACCATGAAGATATCACAATCCTGAACATATATACACCAAATTTTGTTAGACCCAAATTCATATATACAAAAATACAGGACTTTAAGACACAGATTAACTCATCTCAGTAAGAATATGGGACTTTAATATCCCACTGCCGCATTGGACTGGTCAGTTGGACAAAGAATAAACAGAGAGACATCTAAATTAAACGATCCATACATCAAGTAGATCTAACAGACATCTTTCAGATATTCCAGCAAAGCACCGAAGAATACACCTTCTCCTCAGCAAATATGGAACGTTTGCAATTGTGACCACATACTGGGGCACAAAACAAACCTCCATAAATACAAAAATATTGAAATAATTCCATGCATTCTATCAGACCACAAAGCAATAACGCTCAAAATCAACACTGGATAAAGCCCTAGTCACTACACCAACTCATGGCAATTGAACAACACACTCCTATAAATGAGTGGGTCAAAGAAAAATAAGTAACAAATAAAAGAATTCCTGGAATTCAATGAAAAGGACAATACAACACAACGCAACCTCTGGGACACATTAAAAGCAGTCCTAACAGGGAGGTTTATAGCTCTAACTGCCTACATTAAAAAATTTGAAAGACTAACTAACACTGCAAATCAAGGCACGGGAAAGGCAAGAACAAATGAAACCCAAACCCAGCAGATGAGAAGAAATAACAAAAATCATAGCAGAAATGAATGAAATGGAAACAAAGAAAACAATACAAAGAATCAATGAGTCTAAGAGCTGGTTCTTTGAAAAGCCAAATAAGGTAGACAGACCCTTAGCCCAGTTAACCAAAAGAAAGAAGGAGCAAATCCAAATCAACAAAATCAGAGATAAAAGAGGAAACATCACAACAGACACCCAAAAGATCCAAACCATTATAAGGGAATATTTTAAAACCTATATGCTACTAAATCTGAAAGTCTAAAAGAAATGAATGGATATCTGAAATCATGGGAACCTCCAAAGTTAAACCAACAATAAATCAACAGTTTAAACAGATCCATAATATATAAGGAAATTCAAATAGTAATATAAAGCCTCCCAACTCTAAAAAAAGTCCAGGCCCAGATGCATTTACAGCTGAATTCTACCAGACACTTAAAGAAGACTTCCAATCAATACTACTTAAATTATTCAAAATGATAGAAATAGAGGGAGAACTCTCAAATTCCTTATATGAATACAACATCACTCTAATACCCAAACCAGGTAAAGACACACCTAAAAAAGAAAACTATAGGCCCATATCCTTAATGAACATAGGTGTAAAAATTCTCAACAAAATACTTGCAAACCACATACAGACACACATCAAAAAGATCATCCACCATGGTCAAGTCGGCTTTATCCCCAAGATGCAGAGATGCCAGGATGGTTCAATATATGCAAGTCAATAAACATCATAAATCATATAAATGGACTCAAAGAAAAGAAACACATGGTCATCTCAATAGATGCAGAGAGTTCCATGAACCTTAGGTATAGAGATTGCATTGCAGATGTGTCAATTAGGCCTAAGGAACATACCTCAACATAATTAAAGCTATAAGTAGCAAACCCACAGCCAATATCATTCTAAATGGAGAAAAAGTGGAAGCATTCCCATTAAAATCAGGACCCAAACAAGGATGTCCACTATGTCCACTTCTTTACAACATAGTGCTTAAAAGTCTTGCTAGAGCTATAAGACAGGAGAAGGAAATTAAAGGAGTACTAATTGGAAAAGAAGAGATCAGATTATTACTTTTTGCAGATGATATGATACTATACCTAAGAGATCCCAAAAGTTCCACCAGAAAACTCCTAGAGTGATCAACACTTTCAGTATAGTGGCAGGTTATAGAATCAGTCTACAAAAATCAATAGCTTTTCTATACACCAACAAAAGCAATTGGATAAAGAATACAGGGGACCAAAAGCAATATATAGATTCAATGCAATCCCAATCAAAATCCCCATGACATACTTCACAGAATTAGACAAATGCATCCTAACATTCATATGGAGGCACAAAAGTCCCTGGATAGCCAAAGCAACCCTGAGCACAAAGAGCAATGCTGGAGGGATTACTATACCAGATCTCTAAATACACTACAGAGCCATAGTTAAAATATGTAAAATAATATGGTTTTCATTACATTCCCAATCAAAATCCCCATGACATACTTCACAGAATTAGACAAATGCATCCTAACATTCATATGGAGGCACAAAAGTCCCTGGATAGCCAAAGCAACCCTGAGCACAAAGAGCAATGCTGGAGGGATTACTATACCAGATCTCTAAATACACTACAGAGCCATAGTTAAAATATGTAAAATAATATGGTTTTCATTACATTATACACTTTACCTAGGTATATGATAAACTGTGTAAGTACTATAACTATTTAAAATATTACATCACATTATATAATAAACCACCTATAAATATTTTCAGAATAGTTTTTATATCAGAACATTTCACAAATTACAATTTTCAAATTCATTCATAATACAGTTAAAAACAGAAACTTTCAAAACTAGGTACAACATTAATTCATTTTTTTCAATGTCCTTCTTCATGCTTTGTTAGTTTGAAGTAGCCTCATATGGTCCAGGCTGACATTGAACTTCTGATCTGGGATCCTACTATCAATACCCCAAGTACTAGGATAATAGGTATGCACCACCACACCTGCTTTGTCCAATAATCCTATTTCTTATCTTTGTGTGTATCTATGTATGCCTGATGTGTATGCATGGCTGTAATCTCATGTTTGTGTGTGTGATAGCAAGCCCATGCATGCTCCCTGTGCCTGTGGAGGTCAGAGGACAACCTGGGTGTTTGTCCCCACTTTCTACCTTGTTTGATACAGGGTTTGTTGCTATTTGCCACTGTGTGCACCAAGCTAGCTGGCCCTGGAGCTTTGGGATTCTCCTTGCTCTACCTCATATCTCAACTTGGGAGCACTAGAATTATAGACAAATGTATTGTACCAGGCCCAGCTTTATGTGGGTTCTGTGGCTCCACATTTAGGTCCTCATGCTTGCTTATCAAGCACTTTACCAGTTAAGCTGTGTCCCCAGAGCGTGTCTAACTTTATTCAGATTAATGTTATTAATTTACTATTTTTGCTTGTGTGTGTGTGTGTGTGTGTGTGTGTGTGTGTGTGTGTCTTCTCAGCATATGTGCACCCTGTGGGTTCAAGATCCATCCAAGAGCAGATGAGGACCCAGGATCATCTAGAACTGGAGGTAGTTGTGTGCAGCCATCTGGGTATTGGAATCAAACCAGGTCTTCTGAAAGATCAAGAAGCACCTTTAACTGCTAATCCATCTCTCTAGCCTCACATGTTTCATGACTACAATAGTCTAGGCATAATAATTGAGTATAGATTTTTAACCAAGTGATAATAATTCCATCATTTTGTAGCTTACAAGAAGCTTCATGAGAAAAATAATAAAGTAATAGTAAATCAATGTTTATGCAGCTTATCAGATGGTGTTTACATCTGGATAAAGCTAGGAAGGTGCATTTGATTAAGGATGGTGAAGACCAGGCCTTCTTGAAGGTTGTATTTAAATGAGCATCTGTTAAATGTTCATTTAAGTCAATAAACTATCTGGATAGTGAGAGAAGAACATTCTAGGCAGAAATAATTTCCTGCTTCACAAAACATGACTTTAATCTTTCTTGAAAATGAAGAGGGAGCAGAGTGGGACGAGAACAGGGACTCTATGTGTTTTAGAAAAAGAAATCTCAAAGAATATGAAAATATCAGCTATGATCTAGCTTGTAATTCCTTGCATTTTTATTTTATGTTGCTTGTTGTCCTAAAGTTCTATTAGTTATTTATCAAGACCAGCAATATAATGAGAGTCCCAATATGGAGGCTTTGTGCTAAAGAGACCTAATAGGTAAGAATTATAAATCTCTTTTCTCAGCTTGTCAAAGTGTTTACTTGTTTCCTTGTATCATTGTAAGTTGAAAATTTAAATTTTAAGTATTTATTTCACTACACATTCTATTTATTTGTATTTATTTATATTTATTTATTTTATGGGTATGAGTATTTTGCCTACATGTGTGCAAGTGCACCCATGTCATGCAATGCCCATGGAGATTAGAAGAGAGCATCTGACCCCCTGGGACTGGAGTTATGGATGGTTTTTACCACCTTGTGGGTTCTGGGAATCAATTCTCGGTCTTCTGCAAGAGCAGTCAGTGCTCATAACCACTGAGCCAATTCTCCAGCCCCATGTGCTACACATTGTTAAATAGTACACTATAAATTTAAAATGCAAATATCAGAGCACCTGACTTGAACAGAAAGCATCACATTTATGTAGTTTTTGCATAGTTTGTGCCTTGCGAGTTCACATGCATTTTTCTCTAGAGAAAAATGAAACTGCTGCATATTATCCCGGTGTTTTAGTACATTATCACTCACAGTCACTGTATTAGTTACTTTTCTGTTGCTGTGATAGAAACACCATGACCAAGAGAGTTTATAAAAGGAAGAGTTTAGTTAGCTTATGATTCCAAAGGGTCAAGAGTTCATCATGGCAGGAAGGCACAGCAGCAGATATGGCTGGAGTAGGTGCAGAAGCTGAGCTCTCACATCTTCAAGCAGGCACAGGAAGCAGAGAACTGGATATTTGGCAAGGCTTTAGGGTTCTGAAAGACCCACTGCCCCCACCTCCCAGTGAAGTTCTTTTTCCAGCATGGTCACACCTTCTAGGACCTCCAAAACAGCACTACCCACTGGGGACAAAATGCTCAAATGTTTGGAGCCTATGGGGGACATTTTCATTCAAACAACCCTGGTTACCATCTTCCAACTTCTATTCTCTTTGAATATCTTAAGTTTCAGGGAAAGTGTTTGGCTAATAGATCAGGGAGACTAAAGAGGAAAGTGTGTGATAGGACACCAGTCTCTGTTTCTTCAGTCAACATTATGCTCTTCTGCATTTGAAGCATTGCCTAGTTCGACGGAAGGGGCAAGGCCTCTATCTTAATGTTCCAGTCATGTGGTACCATTTTATCTTGTGCTGGTGCGAGCCATATAGACACATTCTAACTTCATGGCACGTGAACAATGCTAAGGACGATCAGTCACCTAGGAATAGTGGGCATGCATGCTGTACAGATTCTTCTCTCAATTAGAAAATAGGAGCTCAAAGGTAAAGTTATTTCCATCAGAAAATAGTGGATCATAATGCATAGCACTGGTAGAACATTAAGCTAAACACAAACATATTTAAACACATGGCCACTTTTGGCAGCACAGGTCATGTGCCAGTGAGTGGCTATTCAACATCGTGGTATTCAATGCAAGTAGAAACAGTGTGTCCTCTACTTGTCCTGAATAATCATAATGTCAATGAGAAAAAAAAAAAAAAAACTGACCAAGTCACAAGATGCTGAACTTCTTTTTCTTTCATTTATAGACTGTGCTCTGGGCTCTTTAATGTCATCACCAAGGAAAATACAAGCTCTTTTGGTCTACCTCCAGGAAGAATTCTTGAATCAGACCCCTAACAAGTCATATGTGTGTTCCCTGAAGTTGGAGACTGGCCCAGGACAAGATTCATGCTTCAACCAGACTAAAACAGTTTATAAGAAGGGATAATAAACAGTAAAGAGAAACTGTTAAGGAAAAAAAATATTGTTCATGAATTACCTAAATGACTGTTGTTTCTTTAAATAATATGTGAACATTTGGAGTCATAGTGGCAGGAAGAACATGTGATTCAAATAACAACCTGGAAAGGTGAAAGGGTGGAATAGATCAAAGGGTAATAAGCAGGCAGCTCTTCAGAGGGCCGTAACAATGCAGTACAGGTTATGTAACAAGTAAGCCACAGGAAAATGTCACATTGGAGATGTATAAGCCTCAGCAGTTCTTACATTTCAATATGACCGGTGTGTGTGTGTGTGTGTGTGTGTGTGTGTACATGTGTGTGTATACGCTCCTTGATTTGGGTATTGGTGTAGTTTTGTGAATGCATCTACAAAGAATCTGCATATATATGTGTGTGGTGACCAGAGGACAAAATGTGGTGTTATTCCTCAGGTATCAGCCACTTTACCTTCAGAGGCTGTGTCTCTCATTGCCCGGTAACTCACTGATTAAACCAGGTTGGATGGCCTGGGAGCCAGGGGTCTGCCTGTCACCCCCTCTCTAGCCCTGAGATTTCAAGCACACCACTATTCTGGTTTATTTTTTAGTTTTTCCTGGGGATCAAATTTGGGTCCTCTTGCTTTCAAGGCAAGCACTTTACCATCTGAATTCTCCCCAGGCCCGGTTCTCACATTTCAGATGGAGTACTCTGCAGTCTTAAGCGTCTTCACAAAGATATCATAACTTTGTTTAGAGCAGATGCGTCCTGATTTACAAGCATCAAACTGCTATCTCATTTTCAGAGACAAGACCTTAATACTCGGCAGCAAATATGAAGTGGTTGCCACGTTGTTTTCAATTTAGAAAAGCCTAGGAGGAACTATAGATTATTTTAAAAGACATTTTCAAATATCCCTGCCCTCCATGCTTCAATTACACTTCTATAGAAGAACAGCATTAGTGACAATTCCAACTCTCCTCTGGACTCCCGCTACAAAGCAAGATTGTGCCATTTCTTGCCTCACACGCTATGGAAGTTTAACCGTGATTTCCATAACAGCATAAAACTGCTATTGTTCTCATTATCTGTGGAATTTCCAGACAGCAACAACAGGAAATAAAAGGTCTTCGTAATGAGGAAGACATTTCCTTCTTAACAGTTTTGTGTAGCTTTGCTCTTGTTTAATTTGAGCTTCTTGTTCATTATTGATTTTTGACATAATAAACCGGAAGCACCTGCAAACCAATTACATACTATTTATATGAAAACAAGGTTGAAAGCTGGGAATCTAATTCAGTTGGTAGAGTGTTTGCCTAGCATGAATGAAGCCTTAGAGTCCATCACTAGCATCACATAAAGACGTGGTGACACTCTCCTGTAATCACAACACTTGGGAGGTGGACACAGGAATATCAGAAGCTCAGTGTCATAGAAAGTCACACACACTCAGCAAATCTGAGGCCAACATGGGATACAGGAAACCTCATCTTAGAACAAAGCTAACCTAAACAAAGTTGTCGAAGGTTTCATTCTTTACATGAGCTATTTTGTATATCACAATTTAGATTAAATTTTCATATGGTACAAATCAGATAATATTTGATGTCTTACCAGCTTATGAAGTTTTCATAAAGTAATGCATTTCTCTATGAAACTCAGACATTTGACTCTCCAAAAACTGCATCTACCCCAAAGGGTACAAGATAATTAGGAAGGGGACAGTATAGATGTCATCATTTTCTCCAGAGCAGAAGGTGGAGAGGACTTCGTCTGATATGACATACATAAAATTTGGTATTTGTGTTCTATTTGCCCTACTTGTGCTTAAGGTCCTGAGTATGACAAGATTTACATCAAGGGATGGTATATATTTAATCAAAGATTGCAAAACCAGGATATCATGGTTTTACAAATCACAAATGAGAAACAATATTTTGAACCAAAGGAATTTCAAGCAGTGAGGATTGCACATATTACTAATAATTTATCAAAGAAAGTATGCACAGAAGTAGGAGTGATACTGGAAAATGGGATATAACACAAACAAAAAGTAAAATAACTAAAAGAAGGAAGTTAAAGCTTCAGCAATGACAGACCTTCAAAATATGAGACTGAAAAGAATCACACCACACTATGGGTGAAATTTGCATGGCGAGACTTCTAATTCAGATCAGTCTGTCTTCCAGAATATTCCATGACTCACACTACCTTCTTAGCTTCCTAAAGCTCCTCCAAATTCAACTACCTTACAGCAAACTTGGTAGTATGTATGTCTGTCTTCTGTCTTTCAGTGTTGTGGATTAAATTTTTCTTCCTCAGAAAACAATCAATCTACTGAAGAGGAAGCCCACAGAGTGGGAGAAAATCTCTGCCTGTTAAACATCGGATAAAGGATTAATTTCCAGAATATATAGAGAACTCATAAAAGATTCAAGAAAACAAATGATCCATTTAAAAAGAATGGGTTATAGATCTGAACAGAGAGTCCTCAAAAGAAGACAAAAAAATTGGCTAAGAAATATCTTAAAAAATATTCAAGATCCTTCATAATCATGTAAATGTAAGTTAAAACTAAGATTTCATTTACCCTAGTCAGAATAGATAAGATCAAGAAAACGATGACAAAAATGGTTGAGAGGATGTAGAGAAAGGGGAAGCTTCACCCACTGATGATGGGTGTGAAAAATGGAAAAGCTACTATGTAAATCAGTGTGAAAAATTCTCAAAAAGACATAAATAAGCCTTAGGTAGTAAGAAAGACTATAAGGAGATATATTATTTCATAAACCTACTGAAAAATTGTGTGTTTGTGTGAGTACTTGCATATGCATAGCTGAAGTCTATATAACAAAAATCACAAACCAGACAAGGAAACCTTTTTGTGCTGTTGGTCAGAGTAGTCCAAAAGATACCCAAAGTAATACAGGCTATTGCCACAATCTTTTGTTGTCTCCCAGAACTTGAAGGAAAAGACCCTATTGCTCAGAACATGGCAGAATTTGGACACAGGGTTTAAAGTAATTGAGCTGGAACTCATCTGGAAGATTCCTCCCTGAAGACCTGCTATTATAGTATCTGAAGGTACTATACAAGTTCCAATGGAATAAGCCAATCAATGGTCTACCCAGCTATATAGCCTATGAACCACAACAAATGACTGGCCCAGCAAATTATTTCTAGTGATACAATAGAGGTTCTTTTATCTTATGAGTAATCAAAAACCATCTAACCAGACTTAAACCTTGCTCAATAGGAAGGAATCCATGCATAGTACTAGAAATATAGCCAAGTACACAAGGTTGGAGCGATCATACATACTAGAGTATAACCTAACCACTGCTACTTTTCAACACCAATGTAATTTTTTACTATATTCTAAATACAAAGCCTTATATTCACAGAAGAGTGTTGCTCTCATCACCCATCAAAGAAGCATCTTTCAACAGATGGAGCCTATTACAAAGTTCCACAAATGATCAGATGCAGAGAATAAGTGATTGTGGGATGTCCAACCATAATTGATACACCTACAAGTAATCTCTATACCTAAGGCTCAGGGAACATTGCAGAAGAGGGGGCTGCAAGGCAGTAAGGGCCAGAGGGACAAGACACAGGCTGCTAGTTAATGCTTTCTATATATGGGGAGGGTGAACCATTGAAATCTCCAAAATATGTTAGCCTAACAAGATCTGCATGAGCACAAAACTAGTCGATATGTCAAGGTGAATGAGGGAAAATGTCGCAGGATCCTACCTTAACACGGGGTCATATTAAGAATAAGAATGAAGGGCTGGTAGGACGGCTCAGCAGTTAAGAATGCTAGCTCATCTTCCAGAGGACCTGGGTTTGATTCTCAGCACTCACATGGTGGTTAAGAACTGTCTGTAACTCCAGTTCCAGGGGATCTGACACCATCTCTTGGCCTCTGTGGGCATTGTAAGACACAGTGCACTTACACACATGCAGGCAAAACACTGATACACGTAAAATGAAAATAATAAATTAAATATCTTTAATAGAATGAAAAGGATATCTGTCCAAAGTCTTGATCAGCACACTTTTTATATCAGTGGCCAGACCAAAGCATCTATTTTAGAGGCCTCTGTGAGTTCCATTCCAATAAGTCAACACTGTTCTTCCAACATAAACAATGTGAAAATAAATGGATGTAATTTGTCCCAATTAAATTTTATTTAAATAATGTATATGGCTTTGAACTGCAGGGTTCAAGCCACATCTCTCCAGTTCTACTCTCACTGATAAGAACACTTCCCTCAGTTCAGTTATTTAGGTGTGTATTTAGAAATGGAGGCGATACTTATGTAATTGTAGGTCAGAACGAGTAAGACAAATATTTCTGAAAAAGACAAATTAATTCTGAATTATAATAATCAATATGCCTATGCCTTTATGGTAACACTATTAGCAGAATTATTACAAACTTTTCTTGACCTTATATGATCTCTTAAGGAATTTCTAGCAATGGAAACTATAAAGCCATCCCCCAAAGCCTATGAATTTATTTCCTCATTGTTGTGATAAAAAAAATGAATCTAAATCAGGAAGCTCATGCTTGGACTCAAGGTTGAAGGGTCCAGTTTACTACAGCAGACAAGACAGGACACAAAGGGTGTGGTTCTGGGCCACACTGCCTCTGCCACCAAGAGGCAAGAGTGATGGGTACTGTTGTTCACTTTACCAGCTCCTTTGTCTCTTTTGACTAAGCCCCAGATCTCAGCGCTTATAATGTGACCCACATTCAGTATTTTTAAATATTGTACTCTGGTTCAGTAAACCACTTTTGGATTTATTACAGCAAGGAATCAAAGAAAGTTTATTATGGCAATACCAGTACATACTGTTATTACTTGTTTTACAGTACACACAAATTTTTTATGGCAACACCAGCACATACTATTATATTGGTAATAGAGTACATATATGCTTATTACTATATCAATAACAGTATCCAAGTTATGATATCAAACTAGAAAAGTATTCATCAAATGATGAATGGATAGATACAATGTGACTTATATACAATGGAGTATTAGCCATTAATAAATAAACTATATCTCCAAAATACTACAGGACAGATTCAGTGCAATAATATTATTAAAAAGAAAAGTACAATTTGATAAATACTCAGACCATCAACAATGATATTGGATATAATGATATGGACTAATATCAAAAAGCCACCTCAAACTAACATCATTGCGAAAAAAAGTGCACCATGCAGACTTCTTGCTGGTCTTTTATTTAGAGTAATGCATGTATATGCAACAGATGTAGACCAATACATGTTTCAAATAATTTTTGATTTTGCCACATCTACTAATCCTTAGGTTGAAAGTTCTAACTCATGTGTACAAATAGAACACATAAGCCAAAAGTTGAAGCAACTCCACACTAAATGATGAACTAAATATATTTCAGTATTTGTCAAGCCCTACCTGGCTAGCTAATATTCAAATCAAAATCAAAATGCTCATGAAAACCAAATGCAATCTAAAGAGTAACGTCTTAATCCTATGAAATTGTCTCTGATTTTTTAATTGTAAAATGATGTTATTTTATTAGAATAATAAATAATTCATCAGGTTGATATACGATGAAAATAAATCTGTGCCTCTGTAGTTCCAAACAGCCTCACATAAACTTTGAGCTTAATTTTCTTGCCCAAAGCTTTCCCACTTCTTTGGTTGATAGGATCATTTATGGTCTTCAATTTGCATATATATTTGGCATCCTTTGTGAATGCTTTATGGCCTGCTGCAAACCCTTTAAGTTTGTTTTTCTGTTCTGTATAGCTCTGCTGCCAGTTGATTACAATTGGCTTCAAATCCATCCTCACACCAGAGACCTTGTCTTATCGTTCCAGTGTCTGAGCACAATGTTCTTTGCCAACGTTGACCTTGATGAAAACTGCTTGGCACACTCCTGATATACAGCTCTTCTCTGTTTAGAAATATGATAGTTAGCCAAAAAAAAAGAAAAAAACAAAAAACCATGAACTGGACATGTTCTCACTGGCTATCAGCAATCCTAATACCATGATGTACCAACCCTCAGCTTACATTTGTTAATGATAAAACAAAATGCCTATGATGACAAAGCACAAAAGGTGTCATGAAAAAACCATTTTCAATCTGTAGGTGGCAAGCTACAGATTCATTAGGATGTTTGTTAAGAAATTTTAAAATGATCTTTCCTTGCTTTTCCAAACCCTAACTTCAGGTAAACATGATTCTCAACTTTGCTAAAATCAGAAGGGGGAAAAAAAGTTAGTTTTCTTGCCTAAAAGTAGAAATCATGAGATAAGGCTAGAGACTTGACTTGGCTAATGTTTGCTTCAAAAGTGTAAAGAAAACAGCAAATAATTTCCTAAGTTTGTCTTCTATACATTTTCAAAGTTTATTTCCAATATATATAAAAATAATTTCCATTTGAAATTTTTGATATGTATATGTATATATATGTAATTTGTGTATTTTACATTGGAAAAAATGTATTGAAAATATTATACCCTGAGAGAACATTCAAAGGATGTACATGAACTAGAATATATATATACACACACACACATATATATATGTATATATATATGAGTTCATTGGTATTTTGTAACACATTTTAAATGCAAAGTAATAAGTCCGTAATGGGCAGTGTTCATATGTGTTTCCATGAGAAGCAGCTACCTTACTGCGAGATCTGAATTTTACATTATGTTTTTATTGTTTGGATATTTCTATATGCTGTGGTACTGTGTAAGTACTACTGTGCACTACTACTAAAATAAAACAGAGTGTATTTTATTAGTTAAGCAAAAATCGAATATTCAAAAAATACAGTGTGAAGAATGTTCAAAGTATACATATATATATATATACAAATATATATATATTTTTTGGTCTTTTTGAGACAGGGTCTCCCTATAGACCCAGCTGTCCTGGGACTCACTATGTAGACCAGGCTGGCCTGGAACTCACAGGGATTCACCTGCCTCTGCCTCCTGATTGCCGGGATTAAAGGCGTGTGCCACCACACCTGGCTTCAAAGTATATTTTAAATAATCATAATTTTGAAATTTCGGATAATTCCTGGGAATACTGATTCCTTGTTCCTGATTCCAGAGATTTCAAATGCCAGAGATTTGAAAACACTGAAAAAATGTTTTTATTCATACTGAAAATTATAATTCTAAAATATCTTATTTTGTAGAATAAATGTATATTGTTTTTTAAAAATTAAAAATATATAATCAAGCAACAAAAAAAATCTTAATGTAATGTTTTAAACTTGAGCAATGAAGTAATCTGCTCACTTTTGCTTGTTTAAATTGTTATAGAAATGAGTAAAATTTTTAGAAAGCAATAACAGTCCCATATTAAGAAAATAAAAATCATTTAGATGGAAAAGGAGCAAAATATATCAATGCCTATCATATAAAGAACAAGTAAAGTGCATTGAAGATATCAAACTTCTAAGTATTCAGCAGATTCTATATAACATAACATCAGAAAATAAGCTTGTGGATCTTACATCAGAAAGGCTTGGGACTAAAAGTGTTTTGGATTTTAGATTTTTTTCAGATGTTGCAGTATTTGCATATACATAATACAATGTCTTGGGAATTAGAAGCAACATTAATAACAATGTTTTTTATGTCAAGTAAACCTTATTCATGAGCTTGGAGGTAATGCTGGACATATTTAGGGAACCTGCATTTTGATTGTGACTCATAACATAAAGTCAGGGGTCAAATTTTCACTCATCATTACGTTAGTACTAAAACATTGTGGATGTTAGAGCATTTTGTAATTTGATTTTTTTTTCTTTTTTGAAATAGCACCTTAACTATGCCAGACTGGCCTCAGTCTCAGTAAATTCTGATCCTCTTGCATCTACCTCCCAAGGCCTGGGATTGTGGATATACACAACGTGCCACGGTTTAGGAAGTATTGAAGATGGAACCTAGGGCTTCATTAATTCTAGGGAAGCATTCTACCAACTGAGTTACATTACCAGCGCATGGTGCTTTGATATGTTCAGTAGAGAAACTCAACTTGAATTACAATTTTACTGAAACACAGACTTCATGTTCCCAAAGAAAGTAAACAATGAAAATCAGTATGCTTCTCAGGCAAAACTTCAACCTTATAGAGAACATGAAGGCCTTATGTTTTAAATGAGTATATATTCATCCATTACCATTCATGAAATGGAATTATGTTTTAACATCTTCATAACCACTTTCTGAGATTTAAGATAAATTCAAGTTTGGAAACCTTCAAACAAGAGTATATATATGTGTGTGTGTGTGTGTGTGTGTGTGTGTGTGTGTGTGATTAACTTTCTCAAAAAACCTTTTATTACTGTTACCAGCATTTACTATATACATTTAATAGCTAGGACTACTATTTTCAGTAACTCAAATAATTTATCTGAAAACATGTTCAATCAACCCTGCAATTCATAATAGATGAGCAGGCTAGAACACAGGACTACATTTTTTAAAGTCACTTAAATGAAAACATTCATTCTAAATTATACTTTGGGATCTGGAGATATGGTTCATCATTTAAGAGTACTTGCTGCCCTTAAAGAAAACCCACATGAGGTGGCTTACAACCACCTATAACTCAAGTACCAGGGATTTGCTGCATTTTTCTACTTTCTTAAGTACCCACAAGTATGTGCTGATATTAACATATACACACAAACAAGTAAAAATAAATAAGTAAAAATATGTGCTTTGTATTATTTGTTGATTATATAATAGAAGAAATATGTTATAGCCAGGAAAGGCAGAGAGAAGACAGGTGGGAACATAAAGGAGGACAATGAGGAAGAATGAACACTAGGGAGGGAGACAGGAGGAGAGCAAAGGAAGGAGAAGAATGAAAAAGGAAGTAATGGGCAGAATACGGAAAGGAGAATCGGAAGTGAAGAACAGAGCCAGGTGTGCTGGTGCATCCCTTAATCCCAGCACTCCAGAGTCAGGGGCAGGCAGATCTCTGCGTGTGAGATCAAGGCCAGCCAGGTCTACATAGAGTTCCAAGCAAGCTGAGGGTGTAGGGCAACCCTGTCTTAAAACAAAACTCAAAAAACAAATCAAAAAAGTTTCATTTCATACCAACTCAGCTAGTTTAGGTCTGCCTTGTTTGATTTTAAACTTGCACAGCTTTTTCAAACTATTTAGCACAGTGTTGCTCAAAATAGAACTGTTTCCAGTGTTATCTTACAGCTGGCGCTCTATGTGTGACGCCTCTACCTGTAGATGGGAACACTGCCTCCTCTCCTCCTTCTATTCCCTGGCCTCCTTCCAATTGTCCACCCTCACCTCAGCCTGTCCGTGAGACATCAAATCCCCTGCCTGACTGATTCACTAGTAACTTGAGGACATTTTCTTCCTTGATCAGGCCAGTCAAATATGTGTTCAGATGTTCAAAACATGATATATTTTATGAGTTTCACATTTTTACTGCATTTTCTCTCAGATATTAATTCAGTTTTACTGTTGAAGAAGGCTGTCATTTCTCTCTCTCTCTCTCTCTCTCTCTCTCTCTGTCTCTCTCTCTCTCTCTCTCTCTCTCTCTCTCCCTCTCTCTCTCTGCTGTAAAAATGCCAACATTTTCCCCTAGGACAGGATGTTGGCTTCTGAATCTTCTCTTCTCCCAAAGAAAATGGAGATATGACATGCAGCCATCTGCAGCCATCAGTTTTTATGGGAGCAAACTGCCTGTCTCCCACCTTTTGTTTCTTGTTTTGGCAGAGTAAATTGTGTAAGTTCAAAGATAAAGCAATTTCTGGGATAAGTCTTGATGCTCCTGGAACATAGTTATTGTTCTTCTGTTTTCTGAATACAGGACTAGAAGGCAGAGTTTAAAACAACTGGAAATGGCAAACTGCTTTCTAACGTATTTGCTAGAAGAAGTCTAGTAGACAGTAAATGGATCACCTTTTCATCTTAGTATTTCTCCTTCTTAGACAAGACCTAGTGATTTGATTTTATTCTAGTTTTAAAACTTATTTGTTTATTTATATTTTCTATGTATGAATGTTTGGGCTCCATGTATGTAAGTGCACCATAGGTATTCAGTACCCACAGAGCCCAGAAGAGGGAGACAGATCTCCTGAGGCAACAATTATGGGATGGTTGTTAATAGCCATGTAGGATTTGGGAACTGAAACTCAGCCAAAGTCCTAGAAACTTTAATTGACTTATAACAAATACAGGATGTGCTATTTTTACCATAGTGGACTAGGTGATGACCACCAAACACAGAAGGGCATGCTAGGTGCCTAATCCCTAGAACTGATGAATATTGCTTTATAGGGCAAAAGTTAGGGTTTAGGAAGATCTTGATATTGATCCTTGATTATCTAAGTGGTTCCAAACTGCATCTATACATATTCTAATAGAAGATAAAAAAAAAGATAAAATAAAGCATTAATTATGCCAATAAAGAAGGCAACTAGAGTAAGGCAGCCACAAGAAGAGGAAAGCTTGGGAACACTAGATGCTATGAGGCAAGAAAAAGCATTCCTAAGCTCTGGAGGCAGCATGGCACTGCCAACACCTTAGTTTTCAGATTTTGGCCTTCAAAATTAGAAGAAAATAAATCTATGTTGTTTAAAGTCACCAAGTTTCTGGCAATTCATTACCTTAGAAAACTAAAACATCAACAAATGAAGATTTAATGAAAACAGCTCTTAAAAAGCTGTAATTTTGGCATGGCATGTAGAGATGACATTTATAGAATAGACATAACGTGGACTAATGACTTTTAATTAAACTCTATAAAACCATGTGCTTGTGTGTCTTGTGACCTGGACACCTGATCATTTTTCATTGGAAACCTCAGTTTGGATCTCCACTAAAACAATAATGAATGGATGTGGGAATCCTTGAGAATTTACAAATCAAAATGCTGAAAGCAGGCACACACATCTTCATTACACACAATGAAGACTGGGAAGCCTGCATGACCTTACTGCTGAGCAATCTCTCCAGCCCTGAGTACGTTTATTATAATCCTTTCCTATTATCCCACAATATATCTATGATTATGACACAGTCTTTGTAATCAATATAACTGATCTTCCAAAATGATGAATGCTTCACAGGAATTAAAAAGAAAATCTTTGGATATGTGTACGTATGTGCATATTCTTGTGTTTGTGAATGTGGAACTGCATGTGTGCCAAAGTTCAGAGGACTGTCCTCAATTTCAACCATGTTGAAGGTAAGATCTTTTGTTCCTTGCTGTATATCCAGACTAGGGGACCTGAACTTAGGTTCTCATGCTGGGATAACAAGCACTTGACTCACTGAGATAGCTTGGATCCTCTTAAATCCATTGTTCAGGAGCATGTTACAAGATATTTATTTTGCTCTGGATCAAGCAGACAGACCTGCTCTGCTAGGACTCTGGTAAGTCAGATCTCGCTCACTGCCTTCCTACCCCATTTCTCCCATCCACCCCCACTCTGTCCCCTGCTGGCTTCTCTTAAGGGCAGGCTGCAATTCATTCAGAGCAGGAGGACTACCCCATTTCTCTCCTCCCAGTCCCTGCTGGCCAAAAGCAGAAAAACAAGCAGCATGTGTTTTCCCTCATTTGTGGACTGTAGCACCAATCCCTTATATGTGAGGGTGTAAATTCTGATATAACACCAGGATCCAGGTAAAGGCAAAGCATACATGGAGGTAAAGGAAAAAAAAAAAAAACAACCTGAAAGGGGCATGGTAGGGAACAGATGTCACCTGAGGGAGGTGGAAAAAGTGGGAGGAATCGGCAGGGAGGAGAGGAGGGAGGGACATGAAGGGACCACGGGGTAGGGGAGGGAGGGAAGTCAGGAGGGGAAAGATGGCAGGAGTCAGGAGGTATTGGGGGGAGGGTGGGGATAATGGGGGAACTGTGACTAGGGAGGGAGGAGGGAAGCCAGATGAGAGACAAAAGAGTGGAGATGAGTGAATACTGGGTGGCAGGAAACCTAGAGGGAAAAGTGATGCACCTGGGGGATGCCCAGTACTAGGTGACACATCTGCAGTTGAATCTCTACAGCTAAGGCTCATGGAACATAGAGGAATAGGGAGAGGACTAACGCACCCTTCAACTGGCACCAGTGAGGTTTTCATGTACATCAGTGTGATGCACCCAGAAGGCCACGACTGGCCAAATTTTGGAGAATAAGAACTGTAGAGTGTAGGATGGGACTCCTATATGAAACTTCACCCATCCACTGCTCAGGAACCTTTGCAGAAGAGGGGGAAGATTGTAAAAGCCAAGGCTGGTTCACGATTACAGGGAGGTGGAAACCTCCAGGCCACTGGAGGCTTGCTCATGTGAGCCCCTGGCGGTGGTAGCATCAATCACAGGACCCATGTCAGCTCAATTAAACAAGGTCCCAAAGGGGAGGTGAGAAATAGGTGGCAGGCCAGCACTAGATCGAGAAATATTTAAGACTAATAGCTGCTGGGTGAGGGAGAGTAAGACTTACATACAATCACTGGATAGGCTGACTAGACTCTGGTGGATGCATTTACACCGAAGGACATTTGGGTACAAACGCCTGAATTTATAGGGCTCAATTTGTAGGGCAGAGTGCATAGATTTCAGTGGGGGAATGGGGGAAGCATGAATGGGGGAGGGGTCTGGATGTGAGTGGGAATTGTATGAAATTTTAAAAGCTCAATACAAAAATTAAAAATAGATACTTTATGTTTCTTTAGTGATTTGCTGCTATTAAACACAAAAGTAAAAATGCATTTAGTGAACTTATGAATAGTCTAAAACTCAGTATTTTATGAAACATTGGGCTTGAAAGGCTCAGGATGTAAGTGATATTTCAAACATTGTCATTCACAGGCATTCCTTTTTTTTTCAAGGAAGTCAAGCTCAAAGTTAACTTTATACTTCTGAAAGTTTAAAAAAAGGAACTGATATGATACTTGACACAGGCCATTTCTGACACAGAGATCAACGTTAAAAATTGTGAAAGCTAACCTAGACATTCTAGCTGAGAAAGTAGAAATACAGAGTCACTGGTGAGACATTTGAACACATGAAAGAATTAGTCACTTAGAAGTCATAAAATCTCCAGCTGGAGAGGTCCAGTGGGCATCTTGGACAAGCTCCTTCACTGAAAGAAGAGGGCTGAGAATTTGCTTTCTGTTTATACTTGCAGCTCTTAGAGATGAGGATACTGGTTTACATAAATACATGTACTCAGTGAGTAATTTATTCCTAAAACAAGCACTGTGCTAAATGCCTATCCTGGCACTGTAGCAGCCTTGGAGTTAAAAGCTGGTGGGGGCTGTAGAAATGGCTCAGTGGTTAAGAACACTGGTTGCTCTTGCAGAAGACCTGGGTTCGAATCCCAGCACCCACATGGCAGCTAACGAC